>NC_056733.1:1312024626-1312214626 GCF_019279795.1 Protopterus annectens
CCCCCAGGGATTACCCCGCACAGCCAGAGGGGAGGTCACAGCCCCCCGCCAGGATGGCACCCTCCCCCTACCACACAGGGAGCCAGCCACCTCTGGGGCACATGGTGGACTGCACCATTGGGCCAGGTGCACCCTCCACCACCATCCCCTCATGGCAGCAGAGGAGCACCCACACCTCCCACCACATGGACAGAACCCCTCCCACTCACCACCAGGAGGCAAGGGAGGACAGACACCACCCCTCCTCTCACTCCCTCCCCTCCCTCTTTACCACAGTAGCCATGGGCTCAGTCCTGCTGGCCTCCACCACAGTGCACAGAGAGATAGGAGTCAGAGAGAGACAGAGAGAGAGAGACAGAGAGAGAGACATAGAGGGTCAGGGTGGTGGAGCAAGGAGAGGCCCTGGTACCCAGGGACAGCACCATTCCAGGACCTTTGGCGTTAATGATCCTTCCATAGGTTCACCTACAGGAACCTTGTTACAACTTTTACTTCCTCTAGATAGTCAAGTTTGATTGTCTTCTCAGCGCAGCACCAGGGCCATGACTGACTCCAGTGGGGCCGATCCAAGGACCTCACTAAACCATCCAATTGATAGTAGCGATGGGCAGTGTGAACAAAGGGCAGGAACTTAATCAACATGAGCTTATGACCCGCACTTACTGAGAATTTCTCATTCGTGGGGAATAATTGCAATCTCCAGTCCCTATCACGAATGTGGTTCAGCGGATTACCCGGACCTGTCAGCCAGGGGTAGACACACACTGATCCATTCAGTGTAGCACACGTGCAGCCCCAGACATCTAATGGCATCACAGACCTGTTATTGCTCAATCTTGTGTGGCTGAAAGCCACTTGTCCCTCTAAGAAGTTGGAAATGACCACACTGGGCCACATAACTAGTTAGCATGGTGGAGTCTCATTCATTATTGGAATTAACCAGAGAAATCGCTCCACCAACTAAGAATGGCCATGCACCACCACCCACAGAATCGAGAAAGAGCTATCAATCTGTCAATTCTTTCTGTGTCCGGGCCGGGTAAGGTTTCCCGTGTTGAGTCAAATTAAGCCACAAGCTCCACTGCTGGTGGTGCTCTTCCATCAATTCCTTTAAGTTTCAGCTTTGCAACCATACTCCCCCCCCAGAACCCAAAGACTTTGGTTTCCCGGAAGCTCCCCAGCGGGTCATAGGAATAATGCCACCAGATTGCTAGTCTGCATTGTTTATGGTCAGAACTAAAACAGTATATGATCATCTCCAAACCTCCGACTTTCATTCTTGATTAATGAAAAAATTCTTGGCAAATGCTTTCGCTTTCATTCGTCTTGCATCGGTCCAAGAATTTCATCTCTAGCGGCACAATACAAATGCCCCTGACTGTCCGTCTTAATCATGGCCCCAGTTCTGAAAACCAACAAAATAGAACCGGAGTCCTATTCCATTATTCCTAGCTGAAGTATTCAGGCAACCGGCCTGCTTTGAACACTCTAACTTTTTCAAAGTAAATGCTTTGGACCCCTAGGACTCTCAGTTAAGAGCATTGAGGGAGCACCGAGAGGCAGGGGCTGGGACAGACAGTAGCTCACCTCACGGCAGACTGCCAGCCTGATCCCAAGATCCAACTATGAGCTTTTTAACTGCAGCAACTTTAATATACGCTATTGGAGCTGGAATTCCCACGGCTGCTGGCACCAGACTTGCCCTCTAATAGATCCTCATTAAAGGATTTAAAATGTACTCATTCCAATTACTGGGCCTCAAAAGAGTCCTGTATTGTTATTTTTCATCACTACCTCCTCGAATCGGGAGTGGGTAATTTGCACGCCTGCTGCTTTCATTGGATGTGGTAGCCGTTTCTCAGGCTCCCTCTCCAGAATCGATTCCTGATTCCCCATAACCCATGGTCACCATGGTAGGCACAGATAGTACCATCGAAATTTGATAGGGCAGACATTCGAATGCCGCGTCACCACCATGAGGGCACACGATCGGCCCGAGTTTATATAGAGTCACCAAAGCTGCCGGACCGAGACCTGGATTGGTTTTGGTCTGATAAATGCATGCATCCCTGGAGGTCAGCACTCGTCAGCATGTATTAGTTCTACAATTACCACAGTTATCCAAGTAACGGTGGAGCAATCAAAGGAACCATAACTGATTTAATGAGCCATTTGCAGTTTCACTGTAATGTCCGTGTGCACCGAGACTTGCATGGCTTAATGTTTGAGACAAGCATATGCTACTGGCAGGATCAACTAGATAGGAGCACCTCGGCGGGCGGGCAGAGAGGAGATGCCAGAGCCCACACCTCTGCCAACAGGAGGGTGCTGGTCGTGGACCAGCAACCATGACCCTGAAGGGCCAAAGGCCGGCACAGTGTGCATCAGCGCTCATAGCCAGAGAAAAGTGGGAGAGAGCCCCCCATGCTTCAGCCGTGCATGCCCGCATGATTGCCGGGGACGGTGGCCATGTCACAGGACTCTTTTGCCTCATCCTGGGCTCATTGGTCTCACCTAGACTTCTGCCCTGAGGGGCATGGACCACTCACACCCCCACCCACACCTTGCTCCTGGGGTGGAGAAGCTCAACCTACAAGCCATGATCCACAGACCCACGCCATGGGGGCCCTCCACCAGTAGGAGTTGGTCATCCTGATCGATCGATGGACAGTGGGTAAGGGCACCTCAATCCCATGCAGACACCTGGCGGGATGTCACCCAGGGCTGGGACATGGACTCTGACTGGCTTCCATCTCCGTGGGTTGGGACCTAGACTGGGGCACTCACACTCACACATTTTGACGTGATGCCCCAGCATCCTTCAGCTCACAAAGGCTGCCAAATCATGCCAGATCATGTGTGCCTACCAGCCCTTTCAGGGAACGTACCTGCAGGGTGCGATCAGTCCCACGGAACTCTCCTTGGCCACTGAGGGGCAAATCTGCTCTCATATGGACTTCAGACCAGGAGGAAGAGGCCCATGAGGGCACCTCTACCCTACGCAGACAGCTGGCAGGGCATTCTCCCCCAGGGCTGTGACCCAGACTCACAATCTGATGAGATGGCCCATCATCCCTTAACTCCTGGAGACTGCCAAATTGTGCCGGATCATGCGTGCCCTCCAGGCAATCAGGGAAGTAAACCTGCAGGGTGTGACTGGCCCCACAGAACTCCCCTCGGCCACTGAGGGGAAGATCTGCTCTCATACAGACTTCCAAACAGGAGAAAGAGGCCTGTGAGGGCACCTCAATCACATGCAGACACCTGACAGAACATTCACCCCTGGGGCTGAGACCCGGACTCACACTCTGAGATGCCCCGTCATCCCTTAACTCTTGGAGGCTTCCAAATCATGTCAGATCATGCATGCCCACCAGGCGATCAGGGGAGCAAACCTGCAGGGTGTGACCTCCCTTGTGGAACTCCCTTTGGCTATGGAGGGGCAGGTACTCTCCTTTTTGATCCAGGGCTACTCTGGAGACTTTGCGATTTTTCAAGAACGCCTTTGAGAACGGGGCGGGGTCGGACATCTCTGCATGGCCAGGAGGTCTCCGAGCCTGCAGGCCTCTGCACAAAGCTCTGTTAAGGACTTTTGTAAAAGCCTACCATGGCAACCCTCCCCTTCAACCCTGCAGAGAGACCTCTTTACCCATCCGCAGCCCAAGGCTCACCTATGGGACCCCACCACCTGCAGGCTGCGAAGCCATGCCATGTCACCATGCCATTGGAGCCTCTCATAGGGACCTCACACCAATCCAGGCTGCCCTTGCAGAGCTCCCCTAGGCTGCCAGGGGGCAGGCACGCTCTCATCAGGACTTCCACATCCCCCTCCTTTCCGGTCCAGAGCACCATGGTCCCCATCTTCCCCAGATCTCTTGGAGGCTGCCTGGCCGAGTCATGCCCACATGCCCTCAGAGCCCCTCAGGGGGACTACCTTCAGCCCCAGTTGGCCCCATAGAACTCCCTCAATCACCAAGGGGCAGGCACACCCTCATCAGTACTTCTGAGCCCCCGCTCCTTTCCAGTCGAGAGCAACACGATCCCCATCTTCTCCAGATCTCCTGGACACTGCCGAGCTGGGCCATGTCCCCGTGCCCTTGCAGCCTCTCAGGTGGACTAGCCCCGGTCCCGGCCTTGAACTCCCCCTCAGCCACCAAGGAGCAGGCAGGCTCCCATCTGGACTTCCACTTCCCCTGCTTTCCCTTCCTGAGGGGTTCTTGGTACTTTTCAATATTTTGGGGATGCCGTCGGGTACTGGGCAAGGTTGGATGCCTAATCCTGCCTGGCAGGAGCTCTCCAGGTACAGAAGACTCCCACCGGTCGCTCCCTTGAAGACTTCCATCCATCACGGGGGGCTCTGCCTGACCCCTCTCATCCAGGCAGGAGTTCTCTCAGCCCAGTGGCCTTCCGCCAGTGGGTCCCTTAAAGACTTCCATGTGGAGGGGGCTGTGGGCAGACCCCGCTCACCCAGATGGGAGCTCTCCCAGCCCGGCTGATTTCTGCCCCTCTCTCCCTTCCAGACTTCTGTGGGGAGGGACCACCTCCTCGCTTCCACTTCCACCTGGGCAGGAGGGCTCTTTTCCTGGGTTAGATATCTCCTGAAGGCTGCCAAATCATTCTGTGTCAACCACGCCCTTGGAGCACCTCAGGGGGACCACTCTCTGGTCCCAGCAGGCCCTGCAGAACTGCCCTCGGCCACCAAGGTGCAGGCACAGTCTCATCAGGACTTCTGAGCCCATGCTCCTTTCCGGTACATAGCACCTCCCCGTCTTCCCCAGATCTCCAGGAGGCTGCCTGGCCAGGCCATGTCTCCGTGTCCTCAGAGCCCCTCAGGGGGACATCCCTCTGGTCCCAGCCGGCCCTGAAGAACTCCCCTCGGCCACTGAGGGGCAGGCCTGCCCTCATACGGACTTCCAAGCCCACGTTCCTTTCCGGTCCAGAGCACCATGGTCCCCGTCTTCCCCAGATCTCCTGGAGGCTGCCTGGCAGGGCCATGTCCCTGTGCCCTCAAAGCCCCTCAGGGGGACCTCCCTCAACTCCCGACCAGCCCGTGGAACTCCACTCGGGTGTCGAGGGACAGGCCCACCCTCATAGGGACTTCCGAGCCCACGCTCCTTTCCGGTCCAGAGCACCATGGTCCCTGTCTTCCCCAGATCTCCTGGAGGCTGCCTGGCTGGGCCATGTCCCTGTGCCCTTGGAGCCCCTCAGGAGGACCTCCCTCCACTCCCGGCCAGTCCATGGAACTCCACTTGGGTGCCAAGGGGCAGGCCCGCCCTCATAGGGACTTCCGAGCCCACACTCCTTTTCGGTCCAGAGCACCATGGTCCCCATCTTCCTCAGATCGCCTGGATACAGCCTGGCCAGGCCATGTCCCCATGCCCTCGGATCCTGACCAGCCCCACAGATCTCCCCTTGGCCACCGAGAGGCAGGCACGCTCTATTCGGGACTTCCACATCCCCCTCCTTTCAGGTCCAGAGTCATTCTGGGGACTTGGTGACATTTTGGGGATGCCGTCAGGTACCGGGCGAGGTCGGATGCCTTCCCCCTGCCTGTCAGGAGCACTCCCGGCCCTGCAGCCTTCTGTCAGATGCCCCCTTGGGGACTTCTGTCCCACTGGGGGGCACAATCCAGACCCTCCCACAGAGGAGGGAGTGCTCCCTGCCCAGCCACTTTCCACCTCTATCCCCCTTCTGGACTTCCATCTTGGAGGGGGCTATGGTCCGGACTCCCTCACCTAGGTGGCAGCTCTTCCAGCCCGGCCATTTTCCACCTCTCTCTCCCTTAAGTACTTCCATCAGGAGGGACCCCTTCATGGCTTCCACTTCTACCCAGGCAGGAGAGCTCTTTTCCTGGTTTGCATAACTGCTGGAGTCTTCCAAATCATAAAGTGTTAAACCTGCCCTCAGAGCCTCTCAGGGGAGCTTCCTCCGATCTTTCCCAGCCTTGTGGAACTCTGCTGGGCCATGAGGCCTCAGCCAGACCCTCATTCAGACTTTCATGATACCGCTTCTCCCCTTTGCTCTTCACCTAGGGCTTTCAAACATGCACAGGATATGGCCCTGGATCCCAGCATGTCGGCCCATTTCATCTTGCCCCTCCTTCTCGCTCCTTAGCCACACCAGGTGCCGACAAACGTGCTTCGCTTTGAGCCTTCTGGCACATGCCTCCTTGCCTCCTGAGTTGTGCTGTTCACAGGGTGGCTTCCACACAGTGCCGGGTGAAGGACCAGAGGCTGACTCGGTGCCTGTGGACAGTCTGAGGCATGAGATGCCATGTTGGCCATATCTCCGCATCCCTTGGGGCTGGGAGGATGGGATCATAGACCTGGCTTCTGGGGGCAGCCCTTGGCACACCCATGCTGTTGGTCAACTACCCCTGCCAGAGCCGGGCAGAAGATGCCACCATCACCGTATCTCGGCACCCCTGGGGCCTGGAAGGATGGGATCACAGCCCTGACTTCCAGGGGTGGCCCTCGGCATGCCCACACTGTTGGCTGACTCCCCCCACCAAACCTGGGTGCAAGACACCACAGGGGCTGTATCTCAGCACTCCTGGGGCCTGGGAGGATGGGATTGCAAACCTGGCTTCCAGGGATGGCCCTCAGCATGCATGGTCTGTTGGCTGACTCCCCCCACTGGAGCTGGATGCGAGACACCATGGCAGCCATGTCTTCACATCCCTGGGGCCTGGGAGGATAGGATTGCAGCCCTTGCTTCTGGGGGTGGCCCTCTGCATGCCTGCACTGTCTGCTGACTCCCCCCACCAAAGCCGGGTGCAAGACACCATAGCAGCTGTATCTCCACATCCCTGGGGCCTGGGAGGACGCGATTGCAGACCTGGCTTCTGGGGTGGCCCTTGGCATGCCCGTGCTGTCAGCCAACTCCCCTCACTGAACCCGAGTGCAAGATGCCACAGCGGCCATATCGCGGCACCCCTGGGGCCTGGGAGGATGGGATTGCAGACCTGGCTTTTGGGGATGGCCCTTGGCATGTTCAGGCTGTCGGCCAACTCCCCCCTGCTGGAGCCGGGTGCAAAACACCATGGTGGTCATATCTCCACACCCCTGGGGCCTGGGAGTATGCAACCGCAGACCTGACTTCCTGGGGCAGCCCTCGGCACACCCGTACTGTCAGGCAACTCTCCTGGCCACTGCCTTCAAGTCACCTCGGGGCACCCCACTGCATCCATGTCCCCTGCAGGCTGCCAAACCATGCCATGTCCCCATGCCCTCAGAGCCTCTCAGAGGGACCTCCCTCTGATCCTGAACACCCTCATGGAACTCCACTTGGCTGCCAAGGGCAGGCATGTTCTCATCGGGACTTCCACGTCCCCCTCCTCTCAGGTCCAGAACACCACAGTCCCTGTCTCCCGCATATCCCCTGCAGGCTGCCAAACCGTGCCATGTCCCCATGCCCTCGGAGCCTCTCAAGGGGACCGCCTTCTGATCCAGGCCGCCCTCGAAGAACTCCCCCCGAACGCCAAGGGGCAGGCCTGCTTTCATTGGGACTACTGAGCCCCCATCCTTTGCAGTCCAGGGCACCATAGTCCCCATCTTCCTCAGATCTCCTGGAGGCTGCATACTGGGCTATGTCACTGTGCCCTCATAGCCTCTCAGATGGACCTCCCTCTGATCCAGTCCACCATCATGGAACTCCCTCCCCCGGCTGCCGAGGGGCAGACCCACTCTCATTGGGACTTCCAAACCCCCCTCCTTTCCAGTCCAGGGCACTAAAGTCCCCATCTTCCCCAGATCTCCTTGGGGCTGCCTGGCCGGTTTATGTCTCCATATCCTGGGAGCCTCTCAGGGGGACCTCCCTCCAGTCCTGGCTGGCCCTACGGAACTCCCCTTGGGCACCAAGGGGCAGACCCACCCTCATAGGGACTTCCGAGCCCATGCTCCTTTCTGGTCTGGAGCACCAGGGTCCCCGTCTTCCCCAGATCTCCTGGAGGCTGCCTGGCTGAGCCATGTCCCCATGCCCTCAGAGCCTCTCATGGGGACCTCCGTCCAGTTCAGTCCTGCCCCGTGAAACTCCCCTCGGCCACCGAGGGGCAGGCCCACCCTCATCGGGACATCCGAGCCCATGCTCCTTTCTGGTCCAGAGCACCATGGTCCCTGTCTTCCCCATATCTCCTGGAGGCTGTCTGGTGGGGCCATATCCCCATGCCCTTGGATGCCTCTCAGGGGGATCTCCCTCCGGTCCTTGCTGGCCTCACAGAACTCCTCTCGGCTGCCGAGAAGCAGGCATGCTCTCATTGGGACTTCCACGTCCCCCTTCTGTCAGGTCCAGAGCCATTCTGGGGATTTGGTGACATTTTGAGGATGCCGTCGGGTACCGGGTGAGGTCAGACACCTTCCTCCTGCCTGGCAGGAGCATTCCTGGCCCTGCAGCCTTCCATCAGATGCTCCCTTGGGGACTTCCATCCCACTGGGGGGTACCATATGGATCCTCCCACACAGGAGGGAGTGCTCCCTGCCTGTCCCCTTTCTGCCTCTATACCACCTTCCAGACTTCCATCCTGAAGGCAGCTGCAGTCTGGACCCACTAACCCAGGTAGCAACTCTCCTAGCCCGGCCATTTTCCACTTCTCTCTCCCTTAAGGACGTCCATCGGGAGGGACCCCATCATGGCTTCCACTTCTACCCAGGTGGGAGAGCTCTTTTCCAGGGTTACATACCGTATTTCTTTGTAAATAAGACTTAACCAGAGAATAAGGCCTGGCATGGTTTTCCAGGGTGGTCATGATATAAACCTTACCCCAAAAAATAAGCCCCAGTTAAGCTTGTCAACAACACATGACGGACATGTTGAATTATAAAATAATATTATTGACTCCCATTGACTGAGGTTATCATACTCTGCTCATCATTTTCAGACCATTCGGACACCCAACTTCTTCTCTTTGCAGAAAGTTGTAAGATTCTTTACCTGGGAGTCCTCCACAATTCTTACTGTAACCCTAACCATCACTCACACTTGACGGTTGAGAACCTTGGCCCATAAACACTGGCAGGCATATTTCGATTGGTCAGAGTACAGACAACGTGCGTAAAGCGTGCACACATGTTAGTGCATGGTTGTGGTTGTGCCTTCTCTTTGTAAACAGCTCCATTTTGTGTTGCCACTCTGTTCTCGTAAGTCTTCAAATTAACCCACCCCCAGCAAGATGAGTGCAAAAAGAAAGCAATTCCATTGAGTACAAGAAAGGCATTCTGGCAGACACCCGGGGAAAGAATCTGATGGCTTTCTGCAAAGAGAAGAAGTTAGATCTCTGAATGGTCTGAAAATGGTGTGCAGCATATGATAACCTCAGTCAACAGGCCGACGAAGGAAATGCTAAGAAGTGCAAGTGTGGATCAGGTCAGCAACCATTATTTTCTGAGCTGGAAGACATCATCTGTGAGTGGATTGCTAACAGGAGAGCAAAGGCTTTGGCAGTGCGCAGGGCTGATATCCAAGCGTTTGCTCTTGCAATGGCACCACAGTTAGAAATATCCCCAGAAGAATTCAAAGCATCACAACGTAGGCTGGATGGCTTCCTTCAGTGATATGAACTGTCTCTAAGAAGATCAACAACACTGTTCAAGCTGGAAGATACTGAAGTTATTAAACGTGCACTTGTGTTCAAGTCCTTTGTTGATGGCATTGACTTTTCTAAACACCAACTCTCCAACATGACTGCTATGGATGAAACTGCAGTGTTTATGGGCCAAGGATCTCAAACAACAATTGATCAGAGGGGTGCCTCGTCAATCTACATTCCCTCCACTGGTTACGAGAGTGCACGTGTTACCTGTATTTTGGCAATTCATCTAGATGTAAAGAAAAAAACCACCTCTAATCATTAGTAAGGGCAAGAAAAATAAGACTGAACGTGTTTCAGGCATTTACATTCTTGAAACCGAAAAAGCCTGGTGCACACAAGCAGCTATAAGGAAGTGGGTCGATGTAATGCTGCCAATTGTTTTGCAAACTGGCAAAAGAGGTCTGCTAGTCTGGGATTCAACCACCACTCACCATGCTAAAGAAATGAAGAAATTCCTTGCACAGAGAAGAGTAGATCAAATAATGATTCCCGCAGGAATGACTGCCTATCTCCAGACTACTGATATTGCAATAAACAAGCCATTCAATGACCATTTGCACATGGAACTCAATGACTACAGTGAAAATAGAATGAAAAGGAATCAGCATGGAAACGTTGTGAAGCCTAGCCTGTAAGAAGTCGTGACTTGGGTGAAAAATTCATGGGATAAAATCACTGACAGCTGTGTTGCCAATGCACTATGAGCAGGCTACTTGGACAAGCAGTGCTCATTTAAGGACAGCTCTATTGCTAGGCATGACAGATTGGGGCTAAAGGTTCTACAGGAAATGGAGTCACAAGAAATCCAGGTCAAAATTTGGGGGTTGGACACTTATGACAATGCTCCAGAAGAAGATGACATGACTGTATTTGAATAACTGTGAAAGCCAAGGTGCAGGTATTCTAAAGTTGAAATGTTTGGTGCACTGTTTATGTAGAATTCTCACACAACTGTTAACGCGTTACTTAGAACTGTTGTCCAATAACACAAAAGTACAAAATAAATGTCAATTTGTATACATGAATAAATGTTAATTTTTGTACATGAATAAATGTCGATTTGTGTTCATTAATAAATGTCGATTTTTGTACATGAATAAATGAATAAAGGTAGATTGTTTGGCAGTGTGGGTAAATAAGGCATCATCTGATAATAAGCCCTAATGCATATTTTGGCAGAGGAAAGAGTATAAGACCCGGTCTTATTTTCAGGGAAATATGGTAATATGGTACTATTTAAATAGCATATGTACATTAACATGAGGAAGCATAAGTAGTATGGTATTAATTAAATAGTAGATGTACATTAATGTGGGGAAATATTAGTATGGTACAAATTAAATAGCACATGTACATTAACGTGAAGAAGCATAAGTAGTATGGTACTAATTAAATAGCACATGTACATTAACATGAGGAAACATAAGTAGTATAGTACTAATTAAATAGTATATGTACATTAACATGAGGAAACAGTATGTTACAAATTAAATAGAAAATGTACATTAACATGAAGAAACATAAGTAGTATGGTACTAATTAAATAGTACATTTACATTAACATGAGGAAACCTAAGTAGTATGGTACTAATTAAATAGTACATGTACATTTTCATGAGGACACATAAGTAGTATGGTACTAATTAAATAGCACATGTACATTTTCGTGGGCAAATGTAAGTAGTATGGTACTAATTAAATAGCACATGTACATTAACATGAGGAAACATAAGGAGTATGGTATTAATTAAATAGTATATGTACATTAATGTGAGGAAACATAAAGAGCAAGGTACTAATTGAATAGTACATGTACATTAACGTGAGGAAAGATAAGTAGTGTGGTACTAATTAAATAGCACATGTACATTAACGTGAAGAAACATACTAAGTAGTACGGTGCTAATTAAATAGCGTATGTACATTAACGTGACGAAACATACTAAGTAGTACGGTGCTAATTAAATAGTGCATGTACATTAATGTGAAGAAACATACTAAGTAGTACGGTGCTAATTAAATAGCGCATGTACATTAACGTGACGAAACATACTAAGTAGTACGGTGCTAATTAAATAGCGCATGTACATTAAAGTCAAGAAACATCAATAGTATGGTACAAATTAAACAACACATGTACATTAACGTGAGGAAACATATTAAGTAGAAAGGAACTAGTTAAATAGTAGATGTACATTAACATGAGGAAACGTAAGTAGTGTGGTACTAATTAAGTTCAATATGAAGAGGGCAGAGACATAGTTTTGAAAACATGTCAGTACTGCTTCAGTGGCATACGTGTATAATGATCCCAAGTATAAATCTTCCTAGAAAATGCTAGTGAAAACATCCACTCCTGTATACTTTGGTTGGTTGGCTCAGGTGGTTAGAGTGTCATGCAAATAACACCAAGGTTGTGGGTTCAATTCCTGTACAAGCCAGAATTCAAGGCACTTGAATAAGATTGCTAAATCTTGATGAGTGGATGGGAAATTCACCCCAAGGATCACTCCAGTGGCTTTACTCGACAGAGGCACTGGGAACTAAGGTTGGGTGGCACGATGCCAGGGTAATCCTATGGGCTAGGCTTGTAAAGGCTCCAGAACCATTAGCCTAGTACACACCTATGAATCTGTTTACTTTTCCTCAATATTTAGTCCCATAAAACAATAATGCTGTCAGTTACAAGATCAGCTCATGATGCATGTTGGCAAAAAGTATATTCTTTGGATAACAAACATGTTCTTTTTAATTCTTTGCATAGCATTTGGCATGGAGCATAGTTAGTGGCCAGGAATGATTGTGGTGAAATGTCAATTCTCTTCCTGGCAAAATCACAAAAAATAACTACACATATGCTATGACTTTACCATCAATAATGCAAATAAGCTTGGCTTTGCCATACATCAGCTAGCATTGAAGATATTACAAAGAAATAATGCAGTGATAAATAAAAACACGTAAACTCCCTAAGCCTCTAGTTATTACTCCACTAAAGGAACACTGTCGTATGTGTGTTTCCAGAAAAGTGCATTTTTGTAGTCCTTGCATCATACACTTTGATCATCAGTTCCTTTGTGGCATTAATAGTTAATAAACAGAGTTCAGAAGTTTATGTTCCATTTTGTCATGGATTCAGTTGCTAGATGTTATCACTGATATTTCATTATTTTTATGTGACATCAATGCATTTTGCAATACTGAAACAAAATGTACATGTGGGCAATACAGAGTAACAACAATATCATGCCGATGCTTTTATGTTTGTGTGGCACACTGTTTACTTTATAAATCTGTAGAGACATACACCCTCCCCAGGCCCTACTACCCCTAACTCACCTTCTAACGGAGACAGCTATTACAGAAACATTATCAGCAGACCCACCAACTCCCTCTTGATATGCCATCTTAATATAAGAAGTATCAACAAAAAAATACATGAACTTCATGCCCTCCTAGCTGTCTATTCCCCTGAGATACTATGTCTTTCTGAAACCTGGCTAAAACCATCTACCACTGATAATGAAATCCTTCCACCTGGCTACAATGTACATAGACTGGATCAGGCTATGAGGAAAGGGGGGGAGTAACTATCCTCTATAAATCTGAACTGAATGTAACCACAGAAATAATTAAACCACCACAGATCAATAACTCTGAAATATTAGCTACCAAATTTCAACTTAACAAAAGTTAAATCATTAACATTATCTGCATGTACATTTCCCCAGGAAACAATGTAGCCACACTTGAGGACACCCTTCACTGGCTATCCTCTCAGTACACCCAAGAAACCCTAGTCTTGGGAGACTTTAACATTGACTGGGGCTCCTGTTCCTCAAAATCCCCATCCATTCATATCAACCTCCATGCATTCACTCAAACCATAGTCACCCCTACCAGATTAGGCAAACATTCCCAAAAAGATAGTATACTGGACTGGATACTTGTAAATAGTAACCCCCAAATGTACACTGCAGGTACCCTCCCAGATGATCTAAGTGATCATCTCCTGACATATATAGTTAAACAAAAAGCCAATATCCCACAACAACCCTTGTTCAGGAAAGTTAGAAGCAAAAGAGACCTTGATCCTGACAAACTTCAACTGGAACTTAAATCCTGCAACTGGAATCCACTAAAACATCTCCCCTTAGAGGAAGCTGTAACCTATTTTAACAAAAAAATTATTGAAATCCTTGACCTACATGCTCCTGCCCACCTAACAACAAAAGGTAATAACGTACCTTGGCTTTCCAAAGAAACAAGAACAAAAATTAACAGTAGAAATAAATTATGGGCTACCTAGCTTTCTACCAAAAATCCCCATGATCATAATAAATATAGGCATGCGCGGAATGAAACAAAAAGACTTGTCTTACTGGACAAAAAGCACTACTACTGCAGGTTACAGATGACTAATCAGAATAATCCTCAAAAATTATGGGCTGGGATCAACAAGTTACTGTATCCAGGTAAAACAATGACACCTAACCCAGCTGCCATCACTAATAAAACCCCAGAAGAGGTTGCGGATAGATTTAATCATATCTTTACTGAAAGGATTAGTAGCAGTGGAAATGGTGATTTTGTCACCCGAGAACTGCTGACAGGGCTGGTGGAGGAGATTGTGAAGATGGGCCTCAGTGCCTACTTTGGCCAAATGGAAAAGATCCTGTAGTGAATTGCCAAATCACTGCTCCAGTTGTCTCTACTCAGGTGTCTGCAATAGGAGACAATGCTGCCATTTCTGAGGGTGAGGACTAGATTCACACTTTATTCACTTTGCATGCAGATGCACTTGCTAAATTCCATACCTAGCCCCACTCATTGCTCCCCCCACATTTTTGTGTCCTTCACCATCCTTATCTATCTTTTATGTCCTATATATGTGTACACCTGCTACCTAACCTAACCTACACACCTATCCCTGTTATTCCTAAGTACCATCCCAAACATTCCTCTCTTTTTAAAAAATAATAAAGGGCATCTGTCCCACAAATACAAATGAAACAGTTATATACTTTTCCTTGTCACTTATGTGTGTGTATTACCCATTTGATTTGGTCTAATTGTTCAAATAACATCATTAAGTTATTGTCACACATCCTTTATGATGTTATTATCAATATTTTCCAAATTATTTGTATTTATTCATTGTTAGCTTGGGAAGAAGTGGATATTTGTGGTCCTCTCCCATCACCAGCCTGCTCATTCCTTAATTACTCCCCAGTGTCCTACTCACTGCTTGTTCTACATGTTCACCACTGTCCTAGCATCCACTTTTCATACCTTTAATCTAGTCAAAATAGATTCACATATCAGTCCCATAAACAAAAGTCTCTATTTCTGTACTCATAATTTGTGCAAGACTTGGCAATAGCAGCACTTCTGAGGTTCATACGTATATAATAGGCTAAAGTCCCCTGGGTCCTTTATAAGCATAGCCATGCATCCCAATTGTGTCCCACAAGGCAGGTGGGCTAAGGTAGTCAGATGATCAAATCTGGTAATCTGTATCTAGTATAATTGAATGAGTAAATAGTAACAGGCAGGACTGTGTTACTCAAGAGAGGTGATGTGCAGCATTCTTCTTAGGGGTGACATTAATGCAGGTAAAGTGGTTTGATCCTCCAAGTGTTGTTCTCCTTTTAGGGAGCCCATATGCATTCAAACACCCTACTCAAGCTATCCTTTCTGATGGGTGACTTTCTGACCAGTACGATTTTTTTTCTTTTTGTGGCGTTGGCAGTTACTGCATTACTGCACAGCTCCAGAAGCTGTAGAGTTAGGTAAGTAAGTATCTGAGTCCAACAGTGTGTATCCAGCATAAGTCTATCAGAAAGGGAAAATGGTAACAAACGGGACTGTCTTACTTCACAGATATGATTGTTGTACAATTGTACTTAGGAGTTACATTTACACAATGAGTAAGTTTATCAGTCAAGTGTTGTACTTGTGTATGCATTTTAACACTCTGCTCAAGGTATCTTTTCAAATGTGTCCTTTCTGACAACTGTGATATGACTTCTTCTGTGGCATCATCAATTAGTGCACAGATCCAGGGACTTCAATAGCTGGGTATTTAAATCCACTGGTGTTTTAATTGTATTACTTTGTTCAAAAGCAAATAGTAATAGGAATGAATGGCTTCCTCAACATATGTGTGATGTGTACAGTTCTATGTAGTGGCAATGCTATCACAGCTGCAGGGTTTTGATTACCCAGGTGATGCACTCCCTCTTAAGGGAGCCTATATGCATTCAAACACAATGCTCATGTTATCCTTTCAACTGTGTTCCTTCTGACAACTGTGTTGTGACTTCTTCTGAGGCTTCAAGCATGTGTTCAAATTCAACAACAGTTACCATCTATAACTGTGCAAAAAATGGACATTGCTGACATGATAGAACAGCTTACTCAACAGATGTGATGTGTGATATATTTTATTTTTTGAATGCCTGGGTGATTTTGGGCCTCTAAGTGCTCTACTTTCTTGTAGGCATGCCCAGTTTAACCAAATATGTTTTGCATATTCCATTGTGAGATTGTTAGCACAAAGCAGCATCAGTAATCAATGGTGGGAATAGTAATTGTCATTTCCCATCCTGTAGCAAAAACTGTTAAAAATTTGTCTTAAGCCATATGACTCTGCTGACCATTGCTCAATTGAGGTTAGGAATGATGCGCAAAGAACAACAAGTGAGTTATAAGCCAGCCTACAAATTTATTATCTCAACTCTTGAAGCTTTCACAATTCACTGTATCCCTGAAGTTATGTCGCATTTGTCTCTGAGGTATGTTGAGTGTTGTGATCCACCAAATTCTATTTTTTATTGCACAATGCTTAATTCACTAGCCATTTTCCATTACTATTGTCACACATGCTTCTGAGGAGTATGTTCTCACTAGTGTTATACTAATTTTTCTGTGCACCATTAGATAGTGCACATGTCATGTGATTATGACAGGCAGATAGGCTTTCCAGTCCCATCTGATGTACATTAAAGCAGTGTATGAAAATTTTTGCTAGACATTGATGACCTACTACACAGATGCGTTGTGAATAACTCTCTTTAGATATGACCCTTTCATAGGTGCTCTTCTGCTCACTTTTAATCATGTCCATATTCATTCACAGATATACTTGTTTTTTTAAAACGTTTATTGAATTATCACCTGTGACATACTGAAACCGTAATGTATATAAAAGATTAAACATTACCTTGTTCACAGTTACAAACATTATACAACACATACATTATTTTGTACAATATAATCAATCCAACATTAACTGGATTGGTCAGTTCCTGCCTTCCCTTAAACATTCCTCCCCAAAACAGTTTGTTCTGCATATATTGTTCGCAATGTTTCCATTCTTTATGTAATTTGCTCTTACCCTTTTCTAAATATCCAATGTCTAGTTCTTTACCTCTGTTACAATATTTAATACTTCAAACACAGTTGGTTTAGACTTTGAGTTCCATTTTCCAGTAATTGCTTTTTTGCTGCCACCAGAATTAAACCTAACAAGGCCTTATTATGTCTAGACAATTGAGATCTTGTATCATAGCTCAGAAATAATTTCCTTAGTTAAATTCATTTACTCACCTAGTATTTCCAACACAGTACTCTGTAAGAAATTTTTTTAAGCCTGCCAGCACATTACGCACCCAAAACATATGTTTCCAGTTACTTCTTTCCTCTCTACCCACTTCCAACATTTGCCATCTCTCTCAGGAAAAACTATTTGGAGTCTACTTGAGGTGTAAACCTGTCCAAACAATTCTACACAAAAATACCAAATTTTCTAAACTTTGAAAAATAAACAAATAACCAATACCAAGATGTGGGACTAATAACAAGGAAAAAAATCAGTATATAGAAAACACAACTTCAGTCCCATCAAGGTAGCAAAAATAAAAACTCCAAGCTAGAAACAAAAATAAAATTTAATAACACAGGGTAAGCTTGTTCATGGTTGATAACCACTTTATCAGACAACAACACATTAACACAGCACAGTTTAAAAAGCAGTAAAAACCAATGAAAACAGCTGCTTAATTAATGAGTAAAAAATAATTACAATGAGTAAAAAATAATTACAACATTTAAAGTGCTAGTACCTTATAGACATCCTAAAAAAATCATTAATATAAATGATTACAAGCAGGAAATAACTAACTAATAAACATATGCAATCACAACATTTGAAAATATTCATATATAATTAATGTTTAAGTGGTCTCTGTTTTAAAAAATGGTTTTAATGAGACCATGTCATTAAACCTGGGGTGTGTATCAGCCTTAAATAATAAAATCCATTTCTGTTCACAGGCTTCTGTCTTATATTAAAGTCTGTGTACCCATAATTGCAGTTATCCCTATCATCAGAATCTTCTTTCTCTATTCCTATGTTGGCTTATGCCTTATAACACTTTCTGCTATTTTATGAATATACTATTCTACATGACTGTTGTTATTTTCCTTAAGGCTCTGCATCCCAAATCCCACTCTTCTTATTTCTTGAATTTCCTCCCTGTTTCATCGTCATCTCTTTACATTTTAAATTGTAGCTTTTTGCTTTTGTTATGTATAAGAGCCTTAATTGTGTAGCTCTAAAATATCCCTTCAAATCAGATAATCCTATACAACCTTGTTCTACTGGAAGGATCAACTTATCCCACTTGACTCTTGACCTATTCCCCTCCCAGATAAAATCCTTCAGCTCTTTAGTAATTACTAGCCACAACTCCTATGGTTCATAAAAATATGCCTGACCTGTGTATAAAACTAAAGGGACTAAAGACATGTTTTACTGTTTTATCTTGCTATCCACATCCATAGACAAGAGCTTCCAGTTTCTCAGTTTTTATAGTATATTTTGTTTAGTCTCTTCCCACATATCCTTAGCTGCTATAACAGAATCCTTTTTAAATCCATGCTCCTAAATACTTTACTTTATCATGTTACCATAAATATGGGAATTGTTGAACCAATTCATGTCAGGGCACATGGTTTACAGCTATAGACTTTGTTTTATCTTTCTGAACTTTATATCCCCAAAAAATTTGAAACTGTCTCAGAATGTTCCACAGCATTGAGATGTCCTTTTCTGGCTTTATCAGGTACAAAATAATATATTCTGCAAATGCCAACTTTTCTTGATTACCATACCACAGACTTGTTAGGAATAAAAGAAGCATGGGCACTGGTAATCCTAAATCACACCTCTGTTTTATTCATGTAGAATTTTGTTGAAAAGGCATCCAAATACATACAATTAATACTGCTTTCATCTTAAGTCATTCTAAGGCTTCTTCAGATAATAAGAATCTGTTCATTCATCCATGTTATACAAAAAGAAGTCATATGACTATTTTGCTCCAAAATTTTTAAAGTGACCCAGTTGTAAAAAAACACAAGTGATTGCTATACATAGTAAAAAGGCATTGTTGGCATGTAAAATAAATGCATAAAATAAGTAAAATAAATAAAATCCAGCACTTTATTTTAAAACACAAAAAATTAAATGAAATCAAACTAGTGTCTTTCAACACTGATAAACTTTTAACTTCAAAATACTGTTTATAGATGTAACACCATTTAAACCAGGGTAGTTATATGCAATCAGGCATAATTGTCATAAGAGTTCTTTTCTTTGCAAAGAATAACCCCCAAGGACCACCTCTAGGGTTTAGACTCAGTTTCTCAAACACAATAGACTTAAAAGTGTACACTGAGAAAGTGCTGAGATGTCTATTGCCTGTTCTAACAGTATAAGAGGGTTTATACATTCTTTTTTCAGTGTCCATTCGGTTTTGCCTATATAAAATGCTGTACAATTTTGGTACTAGGCAGCATATACTACTCCTTTTGTCAGGCAATTAAATTTACCACTAATCCTGCAAGTTTGACCATTAATAAGGCATGTGTTTATATGGGAGCGCTACAGAATCCTGAAAGCCCAAAATCCTGAAGACCAAAATCCTGAGACCAAAATCCTGAAAGTTCAAAATCCTGAAAACTCAAAATCCTGAAAACACACTATTCCAGCACAAGTACATACAGAAACAAAGCACAAACCATATTACTCTTCTCTAAGTATAAGCTTACCCCCCATGTGGGGGACTGCACCCACTGCTACTTAAATATATCAACTCTGAGATTGCACTTCAGTACACTAAGTGCAATTTCGGAGTAGTTATATTTAAGTATCAGGGGGTGTTGGGGAGCAGCCCCCCCACATGGGGGTGCAGGGGGGCTTGCCCCCTGCATATAGGTGAAGGGTAATATGTTTCTGTATATATTTGTGCTGGAATATAGTAAGTGTTGTTATCATGTGTGTTTTCAGGATTTTGAACTTTTATATCTTTACAAAAATGACATGTTCCACATCTAAACATTCCGTTTTTGTCCTTGAATTTCTGAGTCCTTTATTTTCTTTGCCAGTGGTTCTTAATATAATGCAAATAACAAATGAAAAAGAGGACAACCCTGCCTGCGTCCTCTGTTTAGACACAAGTTATCAGAGAGGAACCCTCCCACTTTGATTTTTTGCCTCTAATTCCTCATACAGCCTTTTAAGTAACTTTATTATTGTGTCAGGGAATGTAAATGTTTCCATTGCCCTACTCATGAAATCCCGGCTTATTCTGTCAAATGCCTTCCCTGCATAAAGACCCACCAAGAACAGCAGTATTTTTTTTATATTCTGCTTCTCTCTGGATCAAAATTGCTCTACAAAATCACACTCATCTATACTTATCCATTTTTATAATATCTTTGCCATTATTTTAGCCACTATAGACATAAACACCTTATAATCACAGTTTGAAATTGAAATAGGCCTATATGAAGCTGCATCTGATGGGTCATTACTATCTTTAGGTATTACAGCCATCACCATTTTCTCCAGGATGCTGGTGGTTTCCCTCCTTTTAAAATACTGCTAAACAAAAACTTCCAGATCTTTATCACTTTCTTGCCTCCTAGCTTCCAAATTTCCACAGGAAAACCATCTATTCCTGGAGGCTTTCCTGCAGAATTTATCTAATTTCCTCCTATCTTAACTGTTATTTGTTGAGCCTCATCTATCACAAACCTTAGCTATTTAAGTCTTCCATAAATATTTCTTCCATTTGTGATTGTTCTTGATTTCCACATTTTTCTGATTTTTACAAATTTTTATAAAATGTTTGAAATGTTTTTAATATTTCTACAGGAGCTCTAGTTATGTTTCTTGTTATAGGTTCCCTAAGTTTGATAGCAACCCTTTCTGCTTTCTGTTGTCTGTCATTTTGCAAAAAGATATTTGTACTCTGGAGTTATTATTAAACAGTTGCTTAACCGCAATCTTTCTAAATGCATGCATATTATCTAGATACTCCCTTATTTTCTCTTTAGCACTCATCAGTTGCTCCTATTCTTGTTCTGTGAGATGCCCCTTATTTTGAAATAATTTAAACTTTGTCAGCCCCTCTAAATAGTTTGTGTTAATTTTCAACCATATTTCTTACTCTTTTGTTTATACCCTACTTTTAAATTATCCTATTCACTAGCTATAACTTCTGAAATACTTTGTATCTTCCTTAATAGCTCCCAAATAATTTTAACTGCCCATTACTTGAATCCTTCCTCTCTTTCTAACAGGTAGGTAGAAAAGCACTAGTGTCTCATTTTTACTTCATTAATCTGCATTTTTATGTTGGTTATTATTGAGGCATCATCTTAAATAATTAATGGATGTGTGTCAAAGCTCACAATTAAGTGCACATATTTCTGTGAAATATAATTTCTGTGTAGTCTACCCAATAGTACCTTGGGGAATAGTATGTAAATTCTCTCTGACTTCCTACTACTGTATTCATGTCTTCCATACCAAATATTCACTGTTGCAAATCAAATTCCAGTCCCCAACTATAAGTAATATTCCCTGCTGAAAGCTGATTCTTTCTCTAGGTGGAATATAAATACATGCCAGTGTAGTCTTCTTCCTTTGCCAACTATAACTCTATGAATATTATCTTTTTCCTCCCTTCTATCACTAATGGAGCTCTAATACCAATGAATATAAGTACTCCCCTTTTCCTTTGTCCCTGATATTCTGCTGACTATCCATCCTGAAATCCTTTCTTTATCAAATTCACATGCTCATTTCTTTCTAAAATTGTCTCCTATAACATTACTATTTGCACTATGCATTTCTTAATATAATTCAGTGTTATTTCCTTTTTGTCTATACCTGCAACACCTTTCACATTCATTGATAATATGGAAAGTGTTGTTATTATGATGCAAAGTTATTTTTCCCACCTATTATATATGACAACTTTTTGATGTCTATTTTCAGCTTTTGTGATATATGCAACCACTAATGTTTGCAGGTTGATCTGTTATACAATTGCCTCTTCTCATCTCCATTTGAACCTGTGTCATATTTTACAAGAATTTTGTTTTAATGGAAACCCTCAAAAAAACCCACAAAACAAACAAACAAGCAAACAAACAAACAAACAAACAAACTCATATAATGAAGTTTAACTCTACTAGAAGGAACCAATGTCCTAAACAGACAGCTGCAGACACAGGCACTGTCTGATCTAAATTTAAAGTTATCCATACTAAGATGCACATTACTGCCTGTGTTCCTACTTACACTAATTGCTGTCTGTTTCTCTTTTATCTTTATTCTCTCCTAGATGTGAAAAACAACCTGCATGCTTAAAGGGAAAACATTAACTTTTAGCCTTAAAAAAAACAGTGTTCTGGCTTTTTTATTACCCTATAATCAGCTGGTCTCCATAAAAACAAGAGAACAAGAAAAAAAATGTAGCCATCAGCTGCAGGTACCTAAAGACATGCTGAACATAATTCCTAATGAAAAACTTTTCATTACATTCAGTATTCTCTTATTTACTTGTTTCTGCTTAAAATGTGGTATTAGCTTAAGTCAAGGGTCTTAATCCAGACATTCACATATGCAAAAGTAAGAAAAAGCATATCAGCTCTACATATATTACGATTGGTGTACTTTTATATCCTACCCCACCACCTCAACAACCCAAGATTATACTCTATTAGCTTAATCATTATTTTGTCCGGGCTTTTTCTCTTTTTCCATTATAATGCATACGTTAGTACAATTAATAATTAATAATATATAATAAAAAATATATAATAAAATAAATATAATAATAAAATAATTAATTACTACATGTAGGAGTTATAATAGACAAACACTTAACTTTCGATCTACACATCCAAAACTGCATCAAAACAAAAACATCAGAAACTAGGCACCCACTATAAGCATAAATTGTACCTCACACCCACTGCTAGGCAAACCCTTGCACTATGCTATTTGGTTCCTTCGCTTTTATTACAGTGCCCATTTGTTCAATAACATTCAAAGCTCCTTAACATCCAAGATCGAGTCCTGTTATAGCAAGGTTGCCAGTTTCACTACCAACGAAACTTAATCCTGCCAGCACTGCATCTTCCTACAAAAACTAAAATGGCTCGAACTTCCCCATCACCTAACCTACATGCAGTTAACCACAGCTCAGAATATCATTACCAAACCTTCCAACTGTCAATCCCTCACCTTGATATTTACTCTCCATAAGCCCTCCTGACAACTCAGATCTGAAAATCAATTCCTTCTAAAAGTGCAAATACCCAGTCTAGCAGTTGGTCAATCTCTCTACTCATGTACCATTGCTAAAACTTGGAATTCCCTACCCAGCTCTATCAGAACTATTTCCAATCACATATCCTTTAAAAAGTCTCTAAAACAGCATCTCTTAGCCCTATGGCAATGTACATATGGCTACGATTACACAGCATCTTCCCTACCTGGTCTCACTAACTTTGTTCTCCCCTCTGCTTAACAGTTATGCAACCATCTCTTGCTGTCTTCACTCTACAGTATCCAAAGCAGATGATATATTGTACTTTGTATATTTTATATATAACGTATACTGCCTTTGCTATTCTAGCTAGAAATTTATGTTAAGATTGTATGTCTGTTTTTTTTAAGTTATCTCTCTATGTATGTAGAAAATGTGATTGTATTTAAATTTCTTTTGTATGTAGAGCTTTTCTCCCCAGGCCTCCACTGAAAATAGGCATGTTTTGGCCCAGCAGACCATCCTGGTAAACAAATGCAAATAAATAAATAAATCAGTTCATAGGTGTGTACTAGGCTAATGGCCCTGGGGCCCTTAGAAGCCTAACCATAGTATTATCCTGGCATTGTGCCAACCAACCTTAGTTCCCCAGGGTGAATTTTCTGTTTCCCATCCACTCATCAAGATTTCTCTTGAAAAGAGTCAGCGAGGTGCTCTGCTTGACGTTTATGGGAAGTCTGTTCCATAGCATGGGCAGTCTCTGGGTTATGAACCTGTCCCTCCAGCATGTTATGTTAATTGTGGGAATGAGGTTGATGTCTCTGGAGTGTGTGGTGCAAAGGGATTGGGAATTCTTTAGATGTAGCATTTCTAACAAAGCTGGGTCAGATATGGCTTTGTTAGTCAAGCAGAAATCGCCTCTAAGTAGGCGATATGAGACAGAGAATAGTAGGGGTTTTTTGAGTCTGTCCATATAGGACAAGTGTTTAA
Organism: Protopterus annectens; assembly: GCF_019279795.1. Taxonomy (NCBI): domain Eukaryota; kingdom Metazoa; phylum Chordata; order Ceratodontiformes; family Protopteridae; genus Protopterus; species Protopterus annectens. Next base: position 1,312,048,834 of record NC_056733.1, read on the forward strand.
GGCCTAGGATCCTCTTTGTGAGGTACCTTTGCAGCCTCTCCAGTTGTTGCAGGTGTCTAGTGAGGTACATGTGAATGGGGCATTGTACTTGATGATTGGCCTAATGAGGGAAGAGTAGAGGGAGACAATAACCTTTTGTTTCCTGGATGAAAAACCCTTAGCAATGAGATGTGCCACATAGAAGGACTTTCTGATTACAGTAGAAATGTGGTGATCAAAAGAGAGGTTGCTGTCAACCTGTGTTCTCATATCTCTTATAATGCCTTCTGTGTTCAGTGGACTACCATCAATGTGATAATTCATGGGAACCATGTTTTTCCCAAAGGGGATGATGACACATTTTTTGGCATTCAGCTTAAGGCCACGGTTCTGACACCGGTCATTGGGCTCAGTGAGGCCATTCTGTAGGATGCCAACATCACCTGGGGAGTTAATAATAGCTCCCAACTTGTAATCGTCTGTGAACTTTGTCAGTCAGAATCCCTTTGTGTTGGCCTAGACTTCAGAGAAGTAGATATCAAACAGGTGAGGACCCAGGACCGAACCCTGTAGGACTCCACTCGTGACTAGCTGGCAGTCTGACTTAGAGTCAGCTACTTTCACACTGTGGGTTCTATCTGTGAGTCAGTTTGCAGCCCACCTAGTGATATAGGGGTTGATGTCAAGTTTAGTGAGTTTATCTATGACTCCTGACTCCTGAGGGGGAATGGTATCAAAAGCCTTGGCCAGATCAAGGTAGGCTGTATGAACCACCTTGCCTTCATCCACACCTCTGGTAACTGACTCAAAGAAGTTAACCAAGTTGAGCAGGCATGATCTACCCTTCACAAAACCAAACTGTGTGGGATCCAGAGTTTGGAGATTCCCTATATCCTTGTTTATTAGGTCCATGATGATGCGTTCCATAGCTTTGCATATCAGAATCTTCAGGCTAATGGGGCAATAGTTCCCAGGGTCTGTAGTCACTCCTCCTTTGTGAAGAGGGATGACTGTAGCAGTGCGCCATTCAGTAGGGACAAAGCCTGAGGTGAAGCTGTGATTGAACAGGGCACACAGGTGAGGTGCCAGTTCGCTCTGTAGTTCATGTAGAACACAGCAGGGATATTGTCAGGTCCCATAGAAGCTGTATTCTTGGCCTTGGACAGTGCTGTTTTAACCTGTGCAGCAATAATACTGGGTGTTTGGCAATCTACTGGTATTGTGATTGGTCCTTTGGAGGGGAGAGGGGTAAAGTTGGCACTGAATCTGTAGGCCAGTATACTAGCAATATCTGTTGGCTTGGTATAGGAGGTACCATTGTGCAGTAGGTCAGAGCAAATCTGAATATTGCCATGGAGATTCTTTACATAACTATAGAAGGCTTCGTGATTGTCTTTACTATCTGCTGCAATTCTGTTATAATAGCTAGCTTTAGAGGATTTGATGAGTGAACTCAACTTTTTGTTGAGGCTGATAAGGGAGTTTTTCCAGTCTTAGGAATTCACCTTATTCCGCATCACTTTCCTCCTTCTGCTGTAGAGTTTGTTTATGGCAGAGGACCACCAGATTAGCTTTCTTTTTTTTGGAGGAGAGCGTCTTGGTTCTTGTGGGTATGTTAAGATCCATGCATTTGTGTACGTGTTTGTACAGTGCATTGATGTATGATTCTGTGGTCACACAACTATTTTCCATTTGCATGGGTGCTATGAAGTTAGCCACCTCTGTTTTTAGGAGCCCAAAGTTATCTTTGGAGAAGTTTTTCATGGTGGTCACCTTTGCTGGGGTGGGGGTGGGAGGGATGTGGATTTCCATAGTGATTAGTTTGTGGCCGGGTCTAACCAGGGAGGAGCTGACTATTGGTGTAGAGCAATGGTTGCCCATGTTAGTAATGACCAGGTCAAGGATGTTACTACCTCTAGTGGGGGTAAGAATGAGTTGGTCCAGGGCATTGGAATTAATGAACTCCAGGAAACGTTGGGCAAGTGTATTGGTACATGAATAGTTTACCCAGTTAATGGATGCATAGTTGAAGTCACCTAGTAAGAGAATGTTAGGTTGGATCCTAATATTCTCCAGGGTGCTTAGGAATGTGGAGTGCAAGTCTTGGGACATGGTTGGGGACCTATAGCAGGCTATGACCTGATTCGCTGTCTTACCCAATGTTAGCTGCACCTGAAGTATCTCTGATGCGGTATGTTGGGCTACCAGTCTGGAGGTGTGCGCTTCCTTTATGAATATGGAAACACCATCACCTTTAGTTTTGGGGCTGAAAGGTGTGGAATGAGTTATAGCCTGGTAGTGCAGGGGTGCTTTCTGATGCCTTGAACCAGGTCTCTGCTACAGCACAAATGTCGATGTTCTCCATTTTAAGGAGTGCTTTGAGTGAGTGCATTTTGAGATTTAGACTTCTAACATTGAACAGCATGACCCTCAGATTGCATCTGTTTGTAGCTGTTACAGTGGTAATTTGGTCTTTGGAACACTACCTAAAAAAGGCACGATAGGAGTGGCAAGAGCCTTGGCCAGTATCCGGAATCCCAGGGGTGACAGATGCAGGCCATCTCTGACAAAGCATAGAGGTCTGTCAATCATGTCATTCCATGCAGACAGATACTGGATCCCCTTAGAATGACCCAGAAACTTAGCCAATTGTTGAAATCAATTTTCTGCTTGTACTATGGTATCATTCTGGGTGATGGTAGAATGCTGCTCAGGGCTAGGGTCATACCCTCCTGGGCTACATAATTCGAGAGCTCCTCCATATCTCTTTTCATGTCGTCCAGGGAGGTACATCTCAGGTCATTCACTCCCACATGTACAATGACGGAGTTATATTTGTACCTTTTATTGAGGGACCTGAGTGCATGATCCTGGCACCCGACAGGCAGCTGACAGTAACATTCTCCTTGTTTAGCCTGGTGAGTGGAACATCAGTGTGCCTAACTATAGAGTCACCTATGACTAGAGTCATTCACACCCACATGTACAATGACAGAGTTATATTTGTACCTGTTATTGAGGGACCTGAGTGTGTGCATTATGTGGTAGATCCTGGCACCTGACAGGTAGCTAACTGTTACTTTCTCCTTATTCAACCTAGTGAGTAGGACATCAGTGTGCCTCATATTGAGTCACCTATGACTAGTGTGTTGGGCATGCTGTTTTACCTTAGGTGCTTTGGTTGAGTGGCACTCTGTTTAGGAGAGTTATGTATCTCATGATTAGTGCTGTGTTGTGGTGGTTGAATATGTTTCTGCCTTGGAGGGCTCTGCTGCTTAGGTAGTTTTTTATTGAGAGCCTCAGTGAAGGTGGGTGTGTGGTTTGTGTTTTTATGTGAAGGCAGTGCTGGTGTGTGTTCTGGAGGGCTATGTGTTCCATGTGGTGTGGTGCAAGTATTGACCTTCTCCTCTTGACCAGCTATTCCGGTCTTGGCTGGAGAGTGTGTGGCTTCCAATCTGGATATATAAGTGCATCTCTCGCGAGTCTGAGTGTTGCAAGGTAAGAGTAAAGGGTTGTCGGTGCACATGAGGCAGTTGTTACATTGCCTCAGGATGCCCAAGTTCACCAGGTTAATAGGAGAAAGCACAGGAAACTGACCTTTAGACATGTCTGGAGGCGTTGGCATTGATAATAAGTACTAGATCTGTTTCCATGTATAATGTTTAGTGCTGGTAGCACTTTTGTGTGCTACAATAATTGCTATAGGAAGTCTGGTAAAGTGCTAGACTAATAACCTAGTATAAGTGCAGGAGAGGAGAGAACTAGTAGATCTAAGGGAAAAATTGAAGAGCAGACTCTAGCACCGCTCAGAAGCTTACAAACAGTCCTGGTACAATAAGTCTGTATCTACAAATAAATGAATGTCTTAAACCAAAAATTAAGGAACAAACAAAGAAAAAAAAGAAAAAAAAAGGCATCTGTTTTCAATAGTATCTTTATCACATACAACAGTAGCTGAAAATCCTTAACTATATAACATGTAAGTGATATCATGCAACGTTTTATAGAAATATTGTTCAGAACAGAAATTGTTTTACTTGCAGTTACCTTTTTCCTTCTTCTTCCCTTCCCTTTAGTGTTCTTCTAAACATTAATGACCTGAAGTGAGGCAAAGGCCTTTCAGTCCCTCAAAAGTTTAAAAAAGTCAACAAAAGTTCATTCATTCCACTTTTTCTTATACAGCTGTATTTCACCAACACATCTGATGCTTTGCAATCTCTCAGTTATTCACTAATTTTCATGTAGCTGGTCTTCTTCCTGTTCATCTCCATTTCCCAACTCCAGAGTCTAGTTCAGTTCCAAGGTACTCCTGATTCTTTTAGGCAAGTCCTACACTTTTCTGTGCCTCTGAAGCACTTTCATTTGGAATGCTGGAAAAGGTTTCACTGGTAAAGCCTCTCTATGAGCTTTATTATACAAAGGAGAAGCAGTGTCCCTTCTGCTTGATGGCTCACTTTTTGTTGGACAAACTTTCGTGTTTCCTTCTTGGCCTGTTTCAAATAAAAATGACTTTGATCCACCTGGAAAAAATATTCTCAAGACTGATGGATGCAACAGTTTGAATCTCACACCTGCATCTCAACAATCCATGATTGTTGGAATAAATTTGCTTCTCTTCTGACTTGTGTACAGTGAACAATTATTTTCCATAAACATTCTACTGTCTCCAACTTTTACTTCTTTGTCTTTCTTCCACAGTTTTGTTCAGATCAACTCTTTCTGCTAGTAGGAGTGCATCTTTACTAATACAGTTCTTGGCTGCTTTCTCATGACCAGGTTTGGAGCATACACACAATGTGCCCTTTCAGTTAACAAATCTTGCTGTTGAATACCAGTCCAGTTACTTATGTGCCTTCATAAAATTAATACAGGCTGTTCCTTACAGTTTTTTTTCTGGTACAGGGGAAAATCTCATGTTTTTCCTATAATTCTAGTAGTTTTTGAAACATCTATTCTTGACAAGTTTCATAATCAGCTAGTCTTTTCTTCATTTCAGCCTCTAATTTTTGCAGTTCTTATCAGTTCATTTCAATATCTGTTTAAAGCTTCTTTCATTTTATCTGGCCTTTTTTTATTTGAGTTGATATACTCCTTCAGTGTTTCATTTATTTTAATTCGCTCTCAGCATTAGGGTTATCACCTGTCCCACTTTGAGAGGGACAGTCCCTCTTTGGGCAGTTGTGTCCTGACAAAAAATATTAAAAAGGGCAAATGTCCTGAGATTGTAGGACATAATTATGTCCCATATTTTATGTAATAGTTGCATAAAATAGTTATTTCTGTATCTAAAATACCTAAATGTTACAAGAAACATAATAAGCAACTAAACTGCTACAAGAATAAGCTTTTATTTAGGAAAAAAAGTTAAGTTCTATCCTTTGTACTGACTGTGGGTATGTGTCAGCCTGTAAAATCTGATGTGTGTCCTGAAAATGTCCCACTTTGGCCATTTGAAAAGGTGACAACCCTACTGAGCATGTGACTTATTTTTCCTTTATCTTACTGGAAACCATGTCTTCCATCAGAGCTGAAGCTTGAACTACTTTTTGCTGAACAGTTGTAGGATTCTTCCCAGTTAATATTTTCTCCTAACTTTTTCTAGTTGACTTTTTTGCAGGCTGCCTAAATTTCTTCTTTGCTGGCATCTGAGCAGTGTACTTACTAGCCAGTAACTGAATTTATTAATAGTGGCAGAATTCCCAGCTCTTATCTTTCAGTTTCCTTTTTTTCACACTTGGAGAGCTGAAGTCAAGCTATCGAACAGTGTGCACTCATCTTGTAACTCTCCCATTCACAGATGTATTTGTTGAACTTCCTACATTACTGTTTTTTCTGGCAATAATTCAATCACAGTACAGGTTTAATGACATGCCCCACATCGCTGGTGTACATACATTTCAGCCATTATGAGTTTCACAGCTGTTCCAGTTTATGCATTATAACAAGTAATTTGCTGTTCCATCTGGCATTTGTGCTTCTGTGGCATATCCTTGAGGACTGCAGTCACTAATGAATGATCTTTTCTGTGTCTCACTTCTTACCCTTCACAGCAGGCTTGCTACTGCCACAATTGTTATTGTATCCACTTTCTTAACATGTGGAAGCAGTATATACAAGTTTACCCTAGGTATGTGCATTTGTCCATACATTTTTGTGTGTTTGTCTAGTATTTCTGTGGACATGAAAAACTCCTAGATGCCTGTATTTTCATACAACACTTTTCCCCTCCTGAACATTTAATGCCTGTTTTTTAAATGAGAATGCAATGTCAGCAGTGTTCAACATGCCCATGAATTCATTCAGTGCAAGGTACAGCACAACCTTCATTGCCCATTTGTTAGTAGCTTTCCCCTGCTCATGTCTAATGTTGTGAAGTGCATACACACTTGCTTCTGAATGTCTAGTTCATCATGCACACTCTGTTTGCATTGTTCATATACATAGGTTGTGCACTTCCTTACCTTGATGCAGCCACGAGCCTGTGCTTTGGGCTTGAGTCAGGCTGATAGTACTTTTACGTGCCTTGGCTTCTTGCATATTTAGTTAGCAATGCTGCTCATTGCACTAATGGGAATGATCGTGTTAGTTTCAGCGAGATGTTTATGATCTGTTAATGAATCTCTGGGAATGTGTTCTAGTTTTTGACAATGAAAGGCTGAGATAAGAGTCTTTATGAAGGTGTATAAATATACAGTATAGTATAGAAATTCAGCTTAATTAGCACATTAAGTGCCATACATGGTGTGACTCAGTGACATCAAAATATGTCTGTGCTTTTCTAAATATTGTAAATGTCAAATGGTATAAAAAGAAAAGTAAAATGAGAAAAATGCACGACTATTAGTTCTTTATGGTTTGTGTACATATTGCTAAAGTGCTGTTTATTTTATTTTGTGTCATTTTCTTTCATATGTCGGTCTTTGAGCACTATGATAATAATTAGCTTACTGTAGTTTTTAAATTATATAAGCATCCCTATTCGGGTCTAATATCATGGAGAAATCAATCAATCAATCTTGGAGGAACCAAATTAAACCTGAGGGCAAAGAAGTCATAGCAATATGCCTAAATCCTAGTGGTTGAAAGGAAAATTGTATTTCAGCATATTTAGCATGTAAACATGTGTGGTGGCAACACTACTGCAGCTGACTGTTTTTAGAGAAAGGTATACAGGACTATGTGAATGTTGTGTATGTTGTAATATCAGTGCACTTAGAATTGTCACTTTCTATTATGCAACATGTTTCTTAGTTTTCTGACGCTGCAGAGAGCTCACACATAAATCCCAAAGTATGCTCTAGAATAGCATGTGTCTAATGTCATGATTTTTGCATCAATAATATAAAACTGTCTGAGTATATAGATAAGTTCTATTTACTGTCATGCTCCAAGAATCAGCACATGTTGGATAAAATATGTTACTGTTTTTCTTTTTTCATAAAAAAACAAAACATGAAAGCCTGACACTGCACACAGCAGTTCAGCTCCTAAGGAAACTGAATAGTCAGTGGATATGAGGCATGGCTGCTTTCCATCATTCCTTTTCAATGATACACCCAGAAAGAAGCTAACATGAAGAGGACAGTGTTTTTTGTGCTTGGTTGTGTAACATACCCCTTTGACTGATGTCTGTTAATCAAAAACAGCTGCAAAATACAACTGCTAACCAAGTCTGAAAATAGATTTTAAAATACTGTACATTGTGTTGAAGTAGTTTTTGTTGTAAAAGCTCCAGAAGCATCACAACATGATTTTATGTTATAAAATGGGAAGATACTGCAGTATTCAGACTGGTCTTGACCAACGTCCTTATGTGGAAAATGCTAAAGTAGTACTTTAAAATGTTACATCCACCCCACCCCAACCCTTTGAATGTAATACCTCTGTGTCTGCTATGAGACTGTTCAAAATCTGGAACTTAATACTGATAAAAAGTATATATATATTTAGAAAGCTTGTGAGGAAAGTATTACTTTATTTTTGTTTTACTTGGATCGCTTGTCTGTGTTCTTAATAAAGGATTTTCGACTGGAAACAGACTGCCTGCCTTGCTTGGATTACTTTCAAATACTTAGTAATTCTGTACAATTATATATTTTTTATTATTATTCATTTTTTGACTTGACGAGTTTAAGTTCGCTACTTCTACTACTGTTGTCTGATCTGATTAATATACAGTGATTAACTAGAGATATATGGACTGAAAATCTTCCACACAGAGAAGTTTCTTACACTGTTTCATCTTCATTAAAGACAAATACACCCCGAGACTGGTTAAACAGTACAACTCTCTTGAGTTGCTCCAAGTCCAATTAACTGTAGGTAAAACCCCCTTCAACATCATTGTTAGCTATAGGTCCCCACTATGAACCAAGAGAAACACACTGCCTACCTGAACTTACTACAGTCACTCGTTATACAGTCTAACACCTTGGTTGTGGGTGAGTTCAACTATCCTTCCATTGATTGGGAGACATATATGAGCATAAACATGCTCGCCCTGAGGTTCCTAGACTTTGTTAATATAAATGCTCTGGAACAGAGAGTCTGTACCTCCACAAGTAGATCAAATGTCCTAGACTTAGTACTCACCAAAATGGCGGTGGGGGGGGGATCACTGCACTGCCCCCTGTGTGTTTCCCTCCTTGGTAAAGTCTCTTTCAAAGTAATGATAGGACCTGAATCCCCGACAGAAGCTAAAAAAATGAAGCATTTCTCCAAAGCAAACTACAGCCTACTAACCAATGGTATAAATATTTTCAATCCCCCTAACACAACTAACAAAGACTCCTATGGAAAGGTGTACACAAATGTCCTGTATAAACATGGGTCTATATTAGTTTGCCGAAATGCGATTTCAGCAAGCACCTAAAGTTCGACTGCACTTCAGCAAAAATCCTTTCAGTGCTTCGCTGAATTTACCAAGGGCAAGTAAATACTTGCTACTCCCTGATGTAGTGGGGCTGTACCCCCTACCCCCCTAACTATATATACCAATTTCAAAATTGCACTACAGTGGAGAAAAGGACAAAGTTGAGTAGTTGGCCAACTACTTTTTTGCCCTTGGTAAATTCAGTGAATTGCTGAAATGATTTTCGCTGAAGTGCAGTTGATGTTTAGGTGTTCACTGAAATCGCATTTCGGCAAACTAATATAGACCCTATAAACACTTATACAGCTGTATGAACTCAGCAGTACCTGATTGGATCAAAACCAGGTCCTCACAAAAAAAGCCACCCTGGTGGGCCTCAAGTATGTTATATAACAAGAGGAAGAAATTGATATCTAAGAACAAGAGGGAACTGACTCAGCAGAGGAAGAACACCCTCCACAGCTTTAACAAGCAAATCAGATATCTTGCAAAGTCCTCTAAAGCTAATAACAAAGCTAAATTAGTATCCTAAGCTAAGGATAAGGCATTCTTCAGCTGTGTCTTAAATCTAAAAGGGAAGGCCCAGCATTGTGCTGAACTAGTAGTGGATAGTACCATTCATACCTAACCTGAGGAAATTGCCAACCTGCTAGCTGACAGATTTGGTGCAAGCTTCATCCCCTGTCCCCACCAGTCATATCCCAAAGCATAATGGCCAGCAGTCCTCTACCTAGTATCTCCAAAGAGCAGGTCATGACTGTGTTCTCCAGAGCCAAATACACAGCTTCTGTGGGACCAAATAACATCTCAGTCTGCTTATTTAACAGTCTAAAACAGGACCTAGCTGAACCACTTGGCACTCTTTTTAACCACAGCCAATGCACTGGCTCTGGCTTTGGTTCAGCAGGGTGGAAAACAGCAACAGTAATCCCCTTGCACAAAGGGGGTCCATCAACTGACCCTATGAACTATATACCCATAAGTCTAACCAGCCTTATCTGCAAGAACATAGAATGAATAATCATGGACCTAATTAACAAAGACATAGGTGACATTAAAACTCTTGACCCAAGCCAATTTGCCTTCATTAAGGGTGGATCATGCTTATTAAACCTAGTGGACTTCTTTGAGAAAGTCAGCAAAGTCTTGGACAAAGAGAAAACAGTACATACTGCCTGTCTCGACTTAGCACAGTCCATGGACACTATCCTTCACTCAGGTATCATTAAGAAACTCTCCCAGCTGGGGATTAACCCTTATATCACTAGATGGATAGCCAGCTGGCTCACTGACAGAAAACATACAGTCAAAGTTGGGGATTCCACCTCTACCAGTAGACCAGTTACCAGTGGTGTACCACAAAGATCTGTCCTGGGCCCTCTACTATTTGTCAATACAGTATAAAAGTACCTGTACAACTGCATGAACTCGGCCATACCCAACAGATCTAAAACCTGCTCCTCAAGGAAACATAAACCTGTCTGGTGAACATCCTCTATCAACTGGTTTACAGCAAAAGGAAGAAACTGTTATCCAAGGGGAAAAAGGAACGAATTCCAAATTGGAAAAACTCCCTCCTCAGCCTCAGCAAGCAAATTAAATCACTATTGAAAACTTCTAAAGCCAATTATGAATTGAAACTAACCTCTGAAACAAAGGGAAACCACAAAGCCTTGTTCAGTTATGTCAGGTACCTCCATGGCAAAGCCCAGGTTGTTCCAAAGTAGTACTTAATGGTACCACTTACACTGATCCTGTTGACTTAGCCAACCTGCTAGCTGATAGTTTCAGCACAAACATCACCCCCCATCCCCCAAAGTCCCAGTCAGCATCTTCGATACTTGTCCTGCACCTCACATCTCCATAGATCAAGTGTTAAAGGCCCTATCCAAGGTAAAGAACACAGCTTCCATGGGATCTGATAGTATCTAAGGCTGTATTCTGCACCATCTCCAGCAAGAACTAGCTTCGCCATTGAGCACCCTATTCAACCACAGCCTAATTACAGGCTTCATTCCAGCAGAGTGGAGAACTGCCATTGTCATCCCCTTGCACAAAGGTGGTGCCACTACTGACCCAATAAACTATCACCCCATTAGTTTGATAAGTTTGATCTGTAAAGAAATGGAGTGGTTTATTATGGATCTCATAAACAAGGATATAGGCAGTCTCCAACACTTGACCCACCCAATTCGGATTCGTCAGGGGGCAGATCTTGCTTGTTGAACCTGGCTGATTTCTTTGAGACCGTCACCAAGGCCCTGGATGAGGGGAAAGTCAGTACATACAGCTTACCTTGACTTGGCCAAGGCCTTTGATACACTCCCCCACTTGGGCCTCATCAAAATGCTAACACAACTTGGTGTAAATCCCTATCTCATCAGGTGGGTGGCCAACTATCTCACCAATAAGACCCACAAGGTCCAAATAGGTGCCACCACCTCTGACAGCAGACCTGTCACTAGTGGTGTTCCCCAGGGATCTGTCCTGGGACCCCTACTGTTTGGTATTTACTTCTCAGAGGTCCAGGCAAAGACAAAGGGCCTGTGGCTGACCAAGTTTGTGGATGACTGTTAGTTGGGTGCTGTCATTGACTCCCCAAATGATGTTACAATACTGCAATAGGGTCTCACAGCAACAAATGACTAGTGCCAAAGTCATGGCCTTAAGTTAAATGCAAAAAAATGTATGATCATACCATTCGGCAAAAACACTGCCCCTCCTGATTACCACATCAGCAGCAATTCCCTAAGCACACAACCTGTGGTGAGAGTCCTGGGTACTCAGGTTGACAACAATTTTACATTTGACCATCATGTAGCGGCAGTGGTCAGAAAAGCCTGTTACTTGGTTCATTTCATAAGTAAAGAAATTGCATCCAGAAAAAAAGGAGGTTTTTACCTCTCTGTACTCATCCATTACTAGGCCTATAATTGAATATAATGCCCCATTTGGTATGTACCTCTCCAAACTCCTGCACTAACTGGAAAGGCTACAGAAATACCTCACAATGAGAATCCATGGCCTCCAACACCTGTCTTATGTGGACAGGCTCAAATCACTATCGCTCTACTCGGTATCATGCAGATTGCTCAGAGGTGATCTGTGTCTCGCCTACAAGGCAATATTAGAACCTGCCCTACTAGAAATGCTCCATATCCATGAGTCTAACTCCTCACGTATTACCTGCTTGAAAGGCCTAAATCTAATATGCAACATCAACAAAACCTGCTATATAAACAGGTTTGTCTCCCAGAGGCTGCCCCGTCTCTGGAATAGACTTCACATACTTGTCAGAGTACCTTGCTGACTCACTTCAAGCACAACTATGATGAGTGGATGAGAAGCCAGAAATTTGTCCCAGAGGTTTGACCTTTGTCTCTCATTGACAGGGGTGACAGGTGCTGACTGAGGTTTCTTTTTTGGGGATGAACTCTTGGCTAGGCTCGTAAGGGCCTCAGGGACATTAGCCTAGTAACATCCTATGATCCTATGTATCTACTTTTTGGAGGTCCAGGTGAAAGTAGACAGCATGTGGCTTACCATGTTTGCTGACAATTACAAACTGGGTGCAACAATTGAGTCCCCGATGATATTGACATATTACAAAAGGGGCTAACACAGACAAACGATTGGTGCCAAAGCCATGGATCTAAACTAAATGCAAAAAAGTGCATTATTATCACCTTTGGCAAAAGGGAAGTCCTTGCAAAATGCAGTGTAGACAGCACCCCCCTAAGCTGTAACACAGTGATGTGGGATTTGAGAACACAGGTTGATAGCTACCTAAACTTACATCACCATTTGTCCACAGTGGTAAGGAAAGCCTTCTACATTGCATATCTCATCAGTGAGGACATCGCATACAGGACTAGGGATGTTATAACTTCCCTATACTCGACCCTCATGGCCTCATCAGATTACTAATAGATTACAATGCTCCCTTCCATATGTACCTCACCAGACACCTGCAGCAGCTGAAGAGACACAGAAGTTTCTTACCAAGAAAATTCAGGGCCTACAAAACATGACCTGTATGGTTAGACTAGAAGCCCTGCCACTGTACTCTGTATCTTATAGGCTGCTGAAAGGCAACCTGTGCTTGGTCTACAAAGCAGACTCTGACCCAGCACTAATGGAAATGCTGTTCATCTGCAAGTCAAATGGGACAAGATTCACTTGCTCCAGGGATCTTAACCTAGCCTGTGATTTTAACAAGACATGCTGGAGAGACAGATATGTCTCCCTGAGATTGCTGCTCCTCTGGAATAAATTCCCAATTCATGTGAAGCAGAGCTCCTCAATGGCCCTATTTAAGTACAACTTAGACAATTGAATGGGAGATCATGAATTCACCCTGGTAATGGCACCTATGTCCCTCATGGACAGAGGCAGTTGGTGCTGATCATAGACTAGCACTGCAAATATAGACCACCTGTCATGCTCACTCAGGGAACATGGGTATAACATGGCTAGGCTTGTAAGGCTCTAGGGCCATTATCCTAGTAACCTCCTATAAACCTACGAAAGGTGCTATTTTCTGTTTCTTATCATGCTGATGTAGGGATGATACTGTATACAGGTAATAATGACCCTTGCATTTAGAGGTGAGGTGCTTTAGTTTTATACTGGTGCTCATTTCTGTTTCTTCTCATGCTGATGTTGAGATAGTGCATGTTCATTTAGTCTATACTGCTGCAGTACTGTGTTGTCTGCCAAGTGATGCATCTTAACACATTGTGTGCTGTGTCAGGACAATGTAAAAAATCAGTGATCTGCAAGCATCTATTTATGCATTATATTGCAGTAAAAACTCAGAGGCAGTTCCAGCAGCCTGTGTCCCATTTATTATTTGATAACCAATGCTTTAACAAAAAAATGCTGAGCTGTGGTAAGGCAAAAAGGCAATAAGATCTGGGCTGTTATCTGCTAAACTAACCATAATGACATTTGACCACATTCCCTTTAAATATTTCTGGATTCTTTATTGTTTAAATAAACTAACAAACCATTCCGGGACTTCATAAGACAGGGAGAACTGTTCGAATTTTTTTAATTTCCTCCTCATTCTGTCTCTCTGTCCCTGTCTCTGTCTGTCTTTCTGTTATGCACATGCATGTAAGTGATTGTGTGTGTGCATGTATGTATGGAATGCATATAGGTTCATAGGTTCATAGGTTTATACTAGGCTATCTGCCCTAAGGCATTTATAAGCCTAGCCCAAATTATTGTGGCTTACGCCACCCCTTATATGAAAAAATACTGTGCCCATTAGTTTGTTGTGCCTCTGTCCAGCAGTGACCCAGAGATGATTCCCGGGGTAAACCTACGATCTCCCATCCACAGGTCTAGATTTCTCTTGAACAGAGTCAGCGAGGTGCTCTGCCTCACATGGACCGGGATTTTATTCCACAGCATAGGGAGTCTCTGAGTGATAAATCTATCCCTCCAGCACGTCCTATTTATATCCGTGCTAAGGTTTAAGTCGCTTGCTATAGTGGTTTTGGTGGATTTGGATTTTTTGAGGTGGAGCATGTCCATTAATTCCGGGTTGGACATGGCCTTGTATGTCAGGCACATGTCACCTCTGAGCAGACGGTATGCGACTGAATAGAGCTGGAGTTTCTTCAATCTGGCAGCATATGACAGATTTTGGAGTCCCTTTATCCTTTTGGTGAGGAACTTTTGGGGTCTCTCCAATTGCTGCAGATGTCGGGTGAGATACATCCCGAATGGGGCATTGTACTCGATCATTGGTCTGATAAGTGAAGAGTACAGGGGAACAATGACCTCACTAGATCTGGATGTGAATCCCTTCATGATCAGGTGGGCAATGTAGAAGGTCTTTCTAACCACTTTAGCAATGTGAGTGTCAAAGAAAGGCCACTGTCAACCTGGGTCCCCAGGTCCCGGATAACCTCTTCTGTGCTTAGTGGATTGCCACCTATATGGTAGCTTGGGGTTACCTTGTTTTTCCCGAAGGGTATGACTATACATTTTTGGCGTTTAACTTCAGGCCATGGCTCTGGCACCAGCTATCTGTTTCCGTGAGTCCCTTCTGAAGGATATCCGTGTCCGATGCACTTTCCACTATGGCCCAGTTTGCAGTCATCTGCAAACTTTGTCAGCCAAAGTCCTCCCATGTTGGCCTGTACTTCTGAGAAGTAGATGCCAAACAATAGGGGCCAAGGACCGAGCCCTGTGGGACACCACTTGTGACCGGCTTGGAGTCTGACACAGCGCCAGCAACTCTAACCCTGTGGGTTCTGTCCTTAAGCCAGTTTGCAACCCATCTTGTGACATATGGGTTTACATTTAAGCTGGTAAGTTTTTCTACAATACCCGAGTGGGGTATTGTGTCGAAGGCCTTTGCAAGGTCAAGGTAGGCTGTATGGACTGCCTTTCCCTCATCAATGGCCTTGGTGACTATTTCAAAGAAGTCGACCAAGTTCAAAAGGCATGATCTTCCCTTGACAAAGCCAAACTGGGTCGGGTCCAATGTCTGCAAGTCCCCTATATCTTTGTTTATGAGCTCCATTATGATCCTCTCCATAGCTTTGCAGACTAGACTTGTTAAGCTTATGGGCGGTAATTACCAGGGTCCGAGGCGCCACCTTTGTGGAGTGGGACCACAGTTGCCGTCGCCACTCCTTGGGCACGTATCCTGTGGTAAGGCTGAGATTAAACAGCTGCCTTATGTGCGGGTTTAATTCCTCATTTAGCTCGTGTAGCACACAGCCGGGGACACCATCCGGTCCCATTGATGCTGTGTTTTTAGCTTTAGAGAGAGCAGCTTTCACCTGCACATTTGAGATGTCCGGGAGGCTACACTCGGCTGGGATAGTTATCTCTCCTTTGGGGGAGGGGGGTGAAGTTTGCACTGAACCTGTCTGCCAGTATGTTGGCAATGTCTGTGGGTTCAGTGATTTTTGTATCATTTTGGACTAATTCTGAGCATATCTGTGAGTTTCCACCCAGGTTCCTAACATAGCTGAAAAAGGCCTTATGATTGTCCTTTGAATCCATGGCAATTTTTCTCTCAAAATTGGCCTTAGTTGATTTTATGAGTGCTCGTATTTTTTACTAATAATGATCAGGGTGACTTCCCTTTTATGGATTTTGTTCTCTCATGTAATAGCTTTCGCCTCTTATTGTAAAGTTTGTTAATGGCTGGGGTCCACCAGATTGGACGCTTGCCCTTTGTGGAAAGAGTCTTGGTTTTATTTGGGATTGCCTGATCCATGCAGTCCTGGAGGTGTTCATAGAAGGCATTTGTAAGGGCTTCCGAGCTTGGGTTGTGGTTTCCTCTGACTCAGGGGCCTTGAAGGATACCACACCAGTCTTGAGTAGTGTGAAGTTTGCTTTAGAGAAGTTCTTCACTATGTTCTTTTTTGTTTGAGGTGGTGGCGGGATGTGGATTTCCAGTGAGATTAGTTTATGATCAGATCTCACCAATGAGGGATATACTTCCGGTGTGGAGCATTTTGTCCCCATGTTTGTGACAATGAGATCTAGTATATTTTCTCCTCTCATGGGAACAGTGACTAGCTGTTCCATGGCATTTGAATTTATGAACTCCAGGAACCGTTGGGCTAGAAAGTTAGGGCTTGAGTAATGTTCCCAGTCTATATTCGGGTAGTTGAAGTCACCCAATATGATGGTGTTTGGAGATACATTTATACCCTCCAGTGTCTATGTTACCTAGTCTGAAAATATAAGCAAAATTAGTTAATTCTGAAAATTGTAACTGTTGCAGGACTATCTTTAGCAAAAGAAAAATTGTGTACCAACTTAGAAAACTGCTATGTTGCTGAATGTATGTGTAGTGCTGCAAAAATACTTGCATATCCTAAAATGAAAAAAAAATATCTTTGCAGACAGTAAGGAATCTTTATAGCCAGGAACTTACAAATGAAGAGTATTAAATTCACAAGACACCACAACATTCTGATTTCTCTGTAAGTTACAGGGCATAAGTATTTCTAAAGTTGTGAGGTTATCTATTGTAAAAGGATTTTAGTATCATAACTTTACAAATGCTCAAATATTTGGCCAGTGTATCCATATAGTTAATTCAGGCCTGCACCTCATAAACTATTCAATACCATTATTCAATTACTGATTCTACATTACTGGGTTGATACTGTTTGGTGCAGTGGTTAGCATTGTTCCCTTACATTATGCTTAGCTCTGTAATTCAGTTCATGGTTGGGGTTCCATCTGTGTATAATCTACATATCCTGTTGGTGCGAACATGAGTTTTCTGCTGTGGTCTTGGGCTTTTCTCTTTCTGCCATTTGAAGACATGTTGAAAGATGAAATTGCAGTTATTCTAAATTGCCTGTAGGTATCTCGAGGTGTGCAAGTGAGTGTGCGTGCATATATGTGTGTGTATATGTGTGTGTGTGTGTGTGTGTGTGTGTGTGCGTGCGTGCGTGTGTGTGTGTGTGTGTGTGTGTGTGTAAACAATTACAAAAAATATTGTGTTGTAGGTCTGATGTTATAAAAGTTAAAACTTACACATGACCAAAAAGTTAAAACTTACACATGACCTACAATAGTAATAACGTTATAAATATAAAAATATTTTCAGCTGTGTTGTAATTTGTCAATGAGAGCTTAAACATTGTATATTTAAAAAGTTATGGTCTGCACTCTTGTGGGAGGAGAGGGTAGATTCTGCCCTTCTGAGCTGGGAGTTTCTGGTTAAAGGCTTATTGTGCCTCCTTATTTGAACTGTTTCTTTCTGAAATTGGTACACCTTGTTTGCTGTAACATAGACTAGATTCAGACCTGCTGAATCTAGCTTTGTTTGTATAACGAGCACTAATCCAGGCCATCTTTTTTTGGAGAAGGTTCCACTGCACCCTAGTGGCAGGAGTATGCAGTTACAACTTGTCTGATCGAAGACTGCTGGAATGGAGCTCAGTTTTTAGCTTTTATTGGTTAATTGGTTCATTTGTTTAAATCAGTTTGCTCATTTGCTACTGTTTATATATATATATATATATATATATATATATATATATATATATATATAAAATAAAATAACTATATATATATATATATATATATATATATATATATACATACACACTTTATGCATCACTGCTTAGTTAGGGTTAAACTATTCCCGGCGCCATAAAGTCCACTCTTCAAATTTTCCCTTAGAACTAGTCAGTTTTTAGTTTTAATGCTCAGCACTTGTTCAGAACTCGTTGTAAGCACTAAATAAGCTATTAATTACTACAGCACTCAACTTTCCTCACTTATCTAGAGGAAAACAGTTTTTAGTACTTAATAAATAGCACCTATCCAGGCATGTCTAAGGATCAGCTCCCGGTGTTTTCTCCTGTCTACCTGATGAATCTGGGCATCTTGGGGCAATGCAGCAATTGCCTCATGTGCACAGACAACCCTCTCCTTCTACCACCCAACACTACAACCTGTGAGAGATGCGCTTACATAGCCAAACTGGAAGCAAAGCCCTCTTCACCCACGACTGGACTAGACAGTCAAGAAGAGAAGGTAAACACTTGCACCACACCACACTCATCACATAGTCCCTCAAAACCTACACCACCAAAATACACACATAGAAACACAAAACACACAGCTACATTCATGGAGGCTCTCAATAAAAACCTGCCCAAGCAACAGAGCCTTCTAAAGCAGAAATGCAAGCAACCTCCACCCCCTCAGCACAACCCAAATGACACATAGCCCACAAACTCAGTGTGCCACTCAACCACAATCCATAAGGCATAACAATATACCCAACATTCTAGTCATAGGTGACACCATAGTCAGGCACTCTGATGTTGCACTCATCAGGCTAAACAAGGAGAAAGTTACTGTCAGCTGCCTGTCAGGTGCCAAGATCTGCCATATAATGCACGCACTCAGGTCACTCCACAACAAGTACAAATATGATTCTGTCATTGTCCATGTTGGTGTGAATGACCAACATGGACCTGAGACATACCTCCCTTGACTACATGAAGAGACATGGAGGAGCTCCCCAATCTTGTAGCCCAGGCAGGTATGACCCTAGCCCTAAGTAGCATCCTGCCATCACCCAGAATGATACCACAGTAAAAGGACAAAATTATTATCTTCAACAATTGGCTAAGCTTCTGGTGTCATTCTAAGGGGATCCAGTATCTGTCTGCCTGGGATGACATGATTGACAGACCACGATGCTTTGCCAGAGATGGCCTGCACCTTTCGCCCTTGGGATTCCAGATACTGGCTAAGGCTCTTGCCACCACTATAGTGCCTTTTTTAGGCAAGGTTCAAATGACAAATTCACCACCATAACAGGTACAAGCAAGCAAAAATCTGAGAGTATTGCTATTCAGTGCTAGAAGTCTAAACATCAAAATGCACTCACTCGAGGCACTCCTAAAATGGAGAACATCAACATCTGTGTAGTGTCAGAGACCTGGTTCAAGGCTCTAGAGAGCACCCTCTGCATTACCAGGCTATAATTCATACCACACCTTTTGGCCAGCTAACCTGGACCAAAACACTAAAGGCAGAGGTGTGTCCATATACATTAAGGATATCCACACCTCCGGGCTAGTTGCTCAGCATAATGCATCCGAGATTATCCAAGTGCAACTAACTCGGGACAAGACCACAATCCAAATTGTAGCTTGCTACAGATCCCCCACCATGCCCCAGGATTCCCACTCCTCATTTCTTGATACACTGGAAAATATTAGGGTACAACCCAACACCCTAATGATGGGCAATTTCAACTACCACACCATTAACTGGGAAAACTACTCATGTTTCAACTCTTTTGCTCAAAGTTTTCTGGAATTCATAAATTTCAATGCCTTGGATCAACTTATCCACACCCCCACCAGGGGCAGCAATATCCTAGACCTGGTCATTACCAACATGGGTGACCGGTGTTCCACACCAAAGGTCAATTCCTTGTTGGTAAGATCCGACCACAAGTTAATCACCCTAGACATCCACATCCCTCCCCCAGTCCCCACTAGGGAAACTACCGTAAAAAGTTTCTCCAAAGCCAACTTCCCACTTCTTAAGACAGAAGTGGCAAACTTCGCAACACTCATGCAGATGGACAATGGAGGTACGACTGCTGAATCCTACACAAATGCACTTTGTAAGCACTTACACAAGTACATGGATCATGCTATCCCTAACAGAACCAAGATGCTATTCTTCAAAAAAATGAAGCCAATGTGGTGGTCCCTTGCCATAAACAAACTCTATAACAGAAGAAAGAAATTGTTGCAAAAAAGAGTAAAATCCCACGAGTGGAGGAACTCCCTGGTCAGCCTCAGTAAGAAGGTGAGATCCCTCATAAAATCATCCACAGCTAGTTAGAAAAACAAAATGACCACTGATTCTAAAGTAACCACAAAGCATTCTATAGATATGTCAAGCATCTCAATGGCAACACTCAGATCTGCTCTGAGTTACAGCACAATGGCACTAAATATACAGAACCAACTGATATTGCCAACATCCTGGCAGATAGGTTCAGTCCTAACTTTACCCCCCCCACCCCCTAAAGGACTGATCTGTATACCGGAAGAATGTAAAGTTCCTGTAATCACGGCTGCACAGGTAAAAAACACACTCTCCAAAGCCAAGAACACAGTATCCATGGGACCTGACAACATCCCAGGCTGCGTTCTACATGAACTACAGAATGAACTGGCACCTCACCTAAGTACCATGTTCAATCATAGTCTTCCCTCAGGCTTTGTGCTCACTGAATGGCGCACAGCAACAGTTATCCCACTCCACAAAGGGAGAGCCACCACGGACCCCAGGAACTACTGCCTTATTAGCCTGATGAGCCTGGTCTGCAAGGCCATGGAATGAATCATCATGGAACTTATAAACAAAGACATTGGTAATCTCCAAACTCTGGACTCTACCCAATTCGGGTTTGTAAAAGGCAGATCATGTCTGCTAAACCTGATAGGCTTCTTTGAAGCAGTCACCAAAGCGGTAGACAAGGATAAGGTGGTTCACACAGCCTATCTTGATCTTGCCATGGCTTTCAACACCATCCCCCACTCAGGAATTATAGATAAACTCACTAAACTGGGTATAAATCCCTATGTCACACGATGGGTTGCCAACTGGCTCACTGACGAAACCCACACTGTGAAAGTAACAGACTCCAAATCCGACTTCAGGCCAGTGACAAATGGAGTACCACAGGGTTCAGTCCTGGGTCCTCTTCTGTTTGGTATCTACTTCTCTGAAGTACAGGCTAACACAGAAGGTCTTTGGCTAACAAAGTTTGCAGATGACTGCAAACTAGGAGCCATAATCAAAACTCCTAACGATGTGGACATCCTACAAAAGGGCCTCACTGAGACAGATGCCTGGTGTCAAAGCCATGGCCTCAATCTCAGTGCCAAAAAGTGCATTGTCATCCCCTTTGGTAAAAACTCTGTACTCATGAACTACCACATAGGTGGTAGTCTACTTAACATTGAAAGTGTGATAAGAGACCTTGGGACACAGGTGGACAGTAGTCTCTCCTTTGATAATCACATCGCCACAGTAGTCAGGAAATCCTTCTATGTGGCACACCTCATCACAAAAGGTTTCTCATCCAGGAAAAAAGAGGTAATTGTTCCCCTCTACTCGTCACTCATTAGACCCATTATAGAGTACAATGCCCCTTTTGGTATGTACCTCACAAGACATCTACAACAACTGGAAAGGCCACAGAAATACCTAACAAAGAGGATTACTGACCTCAAACAGATGCCCTGCATAGACTGTCTCAAAAAACTCCAGCTTTACTCCATCACATATTGCTTACTCAGAGGCAATCTCTGCCTAACATACAAAGTTATTTCAAACCCAGAGCTGTTGGACATGCTCCACTTAAAGAAATCCCAATCCCTCTGAGCTACACGCTCTAGGGACCTAAACCTGGTCACCACAATAAACAGAACATGCTGGAGGGATAGAGTCCTGTCCCAGAGACTCCCCATACTCTGGAACAAACTACCTATCTATATCAAACAAAGCTCCTCATTAGCACTGTTCAAGAAAAATCTTGATGATTGGATGGGAGATAGGAAATTCACCCCAGGGATCACTTCTGTGGCTCTGCTCGAGAGTGGCACAGGAAAATAATTTTCTTGGATGGTGAAAGCCAATGTACCTTTTCAGATAGGCTTATATAGGCCCTAGGACCAATAGCCTAGTACCTAACTATGAACCTATAATGGAAATAGAAACATGGCTGTATAAGTAGTAAATAGTGATAAAATAAAAGTCAAATAAATCCTGGTCCAGTTAATTCCTTATCTGGATTTCAATAAGGAAGTAAAAATCCCTGGTTTGTTTCATGCAGCATCACAAATACATTTAGTTTGTTTGAGTATTAGACATCCTGACATAAACCTGACATTAATGCAGTTACATAACTAATTTTCAGAAATGACTCTCTCTGGATCATTGGTAACAATTCATCGTATTCATTTGAGTCAAATACCTGGAGTCAGATCTGGTGAAGGGGTCTTATTCCTAATAAACAGCTGCATTTCTTGTTAACTATCACTCTGAACATGCATATTATCTAAACTAACGTAATGTGAATCATCCATTGACGGTCACCTTTTATCTTGGAACTGTATGTATTTGTTTGCCAACACCATTACATATACCATTTATATAAGATATAATGATGCAACTGCATCATGTAGTTACATGCCTAGCAATTTTTATTTGCTGCATGTCTCAGCCTCATTGCCTTTCAGTCACTTCTGCCACCATGATTGTTGTGTAACATCATCTAGACAGACTGCAGGGATTTTTCTCCTTAAATACTTAAAGTGGGGCTGGTAAGGATGCAGTTTGCAGTCATCACCACTTCCATTATTGATGTAGCTCCTCAAGTACCCCACTCTACTCTTCAACCTGACATTCACTGGAAGCCCCCGGTCTCCACCTGAAATTTATTTGCAATGCATACTCTAGAATAAACTCCTTGGGTCTACTTTATTCCTACAAAAGCTGAATCAGTCGAATACAATTCGCATGAACCATAACGAGTGAAACACGAATACGTCGAATGCACTAAACCGCAAAATTCAAAATCTCGATCTCTCATAGTTGGCCAACCCCACCGCCCGCAACATACTACCTACTGAAGCACAGTAAAAAACAGCACATAAACACACTAACCAAAACCATACTTCTAACCCTACACTAAAACCTACATACACAACTATCTATGCACTATCCTTAACTCCTCCCTAACCCTAAGGTCCATAACTACCACACACTTCCCCTACGAAAATATAAACAAACAAAATAAATAATCCACATACATACATTTATCAAAACCCTACTCCTAACCCTACACTAAATCTTACATACATTAACTATCTATGCACTTACCTTAACCCGCACCCTAACCCTAAGGTCCGTAACTATTCCACACTTACCTTATGGAGCTATTCTGTAGATGGGCCAACTATGCGAATTCGATATTTCCACTTTCGCGGTTTAGTGCGTTTGATGTACTCGCGTTTCGCTCGTTATGTGTCACACAAATTGTATTTGACCGATTCAGCTTTCACGGGAATAAAGTAGACCCAGCTCCTCACCCTCTTTCCTAGTATAGATCAGCAAGCAATCCCTCTTAACTCTTTTCCTTTCCCCTGCTGGCTTCTTCAGCGCCTGGGCCTCTGCTCAAACTCATATCAGCTGGATGACAGTCATGGCTCTGTTCTGTGTGCCACAGACTCTGCTACATATGTAATAATTTCATTATTGGTAATGTTGATTACTCTCTTTATACTCCTTTAAGCTTGATGATTTCTGTGCTAGAGTTACAGTAGAGCACATAAATGACTCTACTGGTAGACTAAGCAGAGTGCCAGGTAAACATTTTTCACTGATTGATGTTACATTAACAGACTGAATAGATTTACTTCTCCTTCATACGGGTCTCCAGTATTTATTGTTTATTGCATTAGTTTACCAACTTCTTTGAGCATAAGCCTATATATCCTTGTCTTCCACTTTTATCAAGCATTTCCAACTAACCACCAGCAATCCTTTTTAACGGAATTAACTTCTTTTGATTGGTGATCTCTGCTGTTCAGTGCTGACTGTGGTACTGCACTGAATTAGTTGCTTAATATTATGATACCTGTTGAACAGAAATACTCCTCAACTATGTTTTGCGTGACAAGATCCTAAGGCTTTGTGGCTAAACAGGGCTCTCACATACATAAACATAGTACAACACTGTGTTAAAGCATTGGGTGCAATATATTCAGTACACCTTCATGTTATTGCCACAGTCTGTAAACATATTTCACAGTAAGAAAAAGAAGACACACTGTATTTATGAGTTGTATACTGGTATGCATAGTTCACAGTTGTGTGCTATGCTCACTAGTGTTGTTATTCAGACAGTGGTTTACCAGCACTGCTGCCTGCTCCACAGTCATGGCAGGGAGCAATTTATAAAAGTTTCAGGCTGCAGCACTATGATGGCAGAGTACTGAGTCATTTAAATAATATATCATGTAAAAGAGCCAGTGCCTGTGGTGTTCCCATTGTTGAGAGCATACTGATGGAGCAGTGTTGGGGGTAGGAAGGTACCTGGTTTAGGTATGGTGCTTGTCTGTAATATGCTCGCACTTGGGATGAGCTTTTATAGCCTTTCAGAAATTCTTTGTTATGTGACATTTCATGTATTGGTGATTTTGTCAGCCATTGTGTGTTGAAAACAACATCAGCAATACAGCGGCTTCAGGTTTATCTATCATGTTTCAACTATAGTTAGTCTACAGTTGAACGGCCATAATGTCTGGCACTCACTCCACAGTATATTCAATGACTCACATGTTCATGAAATATGGACCATTCTGTGGATTCACATTTGCATACTAACTGCATACCTGGGATCTTTCAAATATGCAGTAGTGCATATTGGTGAAAAGTGTGGTATGTTCCATTTTTATCAGTTGCATAGGGCATAGTATGCAGGCTTTAATATATACCACCTATGTGCAGTTGTATACATTACTTATGGATAGTAACCTAAATGTATAATTAGAACTTTAAAGGAATATAACATTTTAAATTCAATAATCATTTGGAATGCCATTGACAGAAACAACTGGCTTATCTTGCTGAGCTCGATTTGTGCCGGATGGAGAGTACTTCTTAAACAATCTGAATTACAGAGCTACATAAGTATATTTTTTTGCACTTTATCTAATTGTTCAGTGTTTCTTATCAGCACTGCACTGGTTGTATTTATTGGCTTTATCAGTAGTGCATTCTTTTTTATTTATTTGTGTAACTGTTCTGCACTAGTTTACTGCACTGTTTTTATTTATTTGCTTGACTGAATTATTTACTTTTCTGTGTCTCCATTTATATAATTGCTGATCTGTGGTTGAATTTTTGTATAGATTGTGGCTTTTGCTGTTGCCCACCCCTACTGGGAGTTTGTGGTATACTCAGTCCAGAGAGTTAAAATGGTCAAACAGCTTCTGTGTTATCTCTTTGTCTCAGGCTGTGACTTTGGAAGGCTCTTTTATCTGCTGGTATAAAAATATTACATTTGAGTTGAATCCCTGCTTATCTTTCTGAGCTCCATTGGTGCCTGACAGAGAGTACTTCTCAAACAATCTGAATTAAAGAGTTACATAAGTACATGTTTTGCACTTTATCTAATTGTTCGGTGTTTCTTATCAGCACTGCACTGGTTGTATTTATTTGCTTTATCAGTACTGCAGTGTTTTATTTATTTATTTGTGTAACAGTTCTGCACTAGTTTACTGCACTGTTTTTATTTATTTGTTTGACTGAATTATTTACTTTTATGTGTCTCCATTTATATAATTGCTGATCTGTGGTTGAATCCCCCCCCCACCCACTCAATTGCTTTTGTGCTCTTATAGTTTGTGGCTTTTGCTGTTGCCCGCCCCTAGTTCCTTATCCTTGAACTTTCTTCTGTTCCTCCTCTCCCCCTTTACACTTTACTAACAAAAAAAAAAACACTTTATTCACCTTAGTTTACTGTATTTGTGTTTCCTCCTCCTGCTCCAGTACTTCATCTTGCTTTTTCTGCTACCTGCTGCAGCTTGTTCTCTAAAGTGTTCAGTTGCATATTTTCTGTTGCATTTGTTACTGCTTGTTTATAGCCTGTTTAAATTGTGTTATTCTAAGCCTCTTAGTTTTGGTTTAAGCACTTGGGCTTTAGGCTAACCCCTTAGCTCTCTGGCCTACTCTCTCAGATTCTGAAAAATATGGATGGACAATTTCCTACATTGTCTCCTGCCAGTCTGGTTGATATGGGCATCCTGAGACAGTGTAGCCACTGCTTTATGTACACAGACAACTGCCTACTACCACCACCTAGGAACACAATTTGCGAGAGATGCGATTACATTAGGAACCTAGAGTCCAAGGTCTCTCCCTCACAAGCCAGTATATCTGGCACTGAGAAGGTTGTCAACACAATCACTACACCTCAAACACCACCCACACCTACACAACACCCACCCACATATGTGGAGGTCCTCAACAAAAACATACCCAAATAAAGGAGACCTCCAAGGCAAAAACACATGGGATCTCCACAGCCCTCCACACCACATACTACACATAGTTGACAGACCTGTGTCTCACAACCACTAAGGCTTAACCATAAACTGAGAATATTAATCATAGGTGACTCCATTGTGAGACACACAGATGTGCCGCTCACCAGGCTGGATAAGGAAAAAGTCACAGTTAGTTGTCTGTCAGGGGCCAGAATCTGCCATGTCACATATGCACTCAAGTCTCTCAGCAACAGGTACTGTTATGACTCTGTCATAGTCCATGTTGGTGTGAATGACTTGAGACATACCTCACTGGACTGTATGAAAAGAGACATGATTGAACTTGCTGAATATGTGTCCCAGGCAGGAATGTCCCTAGCCTTAAGCAGCATTCTACTGTCATAGGTTCATAGGTTGGTACTAGGCTATCAGACCTAGGGCCTATACAAGCCTAGCCATAACAATTCCCTGGCTATTTCTTCCCACACTATTTACTTCCCTGGACCCCTGTCTAGTAGGGCGACCGACATGATCCCCGGGGTGAATTTCCTTTCTCCCATCCAATCGTCAAGGTTCCTTTTGAAGAGGACCAAAGAGGCACTCTGTTTGACATGTATGGACAATCTATTCCAGAGTCTGGGGAGTCTCTGGGTCAGGAACCTATCCCTCCAGCATGTTTTGTTTATTGTGATGACAAGGTTTAGATCCCTGGAGCATGTGGCTCTGAGGGATTGGGATTTCTTTAAGTGCAGCATGTCCAACAGCTCTGGGTTTGACATGGCCTTGTATTATGCCAGAATACAAAAAGAAAATGATTGGCTTTAACAATTTACTTCGTTTCTGGTGTCATTCCAGGGGGATCCAGTACCTGACAGCCTGGGAAGATATAATCGACAGGCCACGATGCTTTGCTAGAGATGGCCTGCATCTGTCTCACCTGGGCTTCAGGATTCTGGCAAAGGCTCTTGCCTCCCCTATAGTACCTTTTTTAGGAAAAGTGATGAGGTTAAAACTACCAACATAAAAATTTCAACAAAACACAGATTAAAGGTCATGCCGCTAAACTCTAGGAGTCTAAACATGAAACTGCACTCATTGCAAGCATTCCTAACCCTGGAAAATGCTGACATTTGTGCAGTCACAGAAACCTGGTTCACAGCTGAGGAGGGCACCCCAGCCTTACCTGGTTACTCATCCTATCATATATTCAGACCCCAAACTGTGGGTAGTAAAGCCAAAGGAGGTGGTGTTTCAATATATATTAAAGACACACACACCTCCAGGCTGGTCAAGCAGTATGAAGCACAGGAGACACTCCAGGTGCAGTTAACCATTGACAAGACCCTTATACAAATCATAGCTAACTACTGGCCCTGAAATATGACACAAGATGCCCAAACTGCCTATCTAGACCCCTTCGAATCTATCAAGATTCAACCCTTTACCCTGATCCTGGGTGACTTTAACTACCCAAACATAGACTGGAAGAACTACTCTTGCCAGACCACAAATGCCCAGAGATTCCTTAATTTTGTCAATGCAAATGCTTTGGAACACTAGTCCATACCCCACAATAGGTGATAATATCTTGGACTTGGTATTAACCAACATGAGTAAGCACTGGAGCATCCCTACAGTATTATCCTCCCCTGTAAGATCTGACCATAAAGTGATCACTTTCAAAGCCAGCATCTCCCCTGACCCCCCTCTAGCTTGGGTCAATCAAAAAAACTGATTACAGCCTCCTAAGGGATGGTATAAACAGATTCACAGCCCCCTCCCCCTCTCTAGGAACTGGCAGCAGTATCCAAAACTATACCAAATTACTATATGATCATTTATATAGATGCATGGAATCAAGAATACCTGACAGGACTAAATCATCCTCCGCAAGGAAGAGTAAACCTGTCTGGTGGACATCTGCAATAAATAAACTCTATAACAAAAGAAAAAATGCTGTCCAGGACCAAAAAGGAGCAGGTGCCCAACTGGAAGCAATCTTTCCTTAGCCTAAACAAGCAAATAAGAGCACTGGTGAAATCCTCCAAAGCAAACTTCAAGTCCAAATTGGCCACATCTACTAGAGACAATCATAAGGCCTTCTTCACATATGTCTGTAATCTCAAAGGTAGCACCCAGATCTGTTCAGAACTGGTGGTCAAGGACACACATATATAAATGCCGTAGATACAGCAAACTTGATGGCTGACAGATTCAGCACAAATTTCACCCCTCTGTCCCCCCCATCAGTAAATCAGGACATTCCCAGTACCTGCCCCTTCCCCTTATATCTAGGGATCAGGTTATCACTGGTCTCTCAAAGACAAAAAATACAGCCTCCATGGAACCTGATAACATCCCAGGCAGCATCCTACATGGACTCGGGCAGGAACTTGCAGCACCATTAGGTGCCCTATTCAACCAAAGCCTGAGTACCGGTTTTGTCCCAGCTGAGTGGAGGACAGCCACTGTCATCCCTTTACACAAAGGTGGAGCATCCACTGATCTGGGAAATTATAGACCCATCAGCCTAGCTAGCCTGATCTGCAAGCCCATGGAATGGATTATCATGGACCTCATTAATAAGGACATTGGCAACCTGCAAACACTTGATCCCACGCAGTTTGGCTTCATCAAGGGGAGGTCATGTCTGTTAAATTTGGTTGACTTTTTTGAGGCAGTCACCAAAGTTATGGATGAGGGGAAGACAGTGCACACCACCTACCTTGACCTGACCAAAGCCTTTAACACTATTCCTCACTCAGGCATAATAGATAAACTCCGTCTCTCAACTAGGCATCGATCCATATATTACCAGATGGGTAGCCAACTGGCTCACTGATAGAACACACCTAGTCAAAATAGGGGAAGCCACCTCAAGCAGTAGACCCATATCAAATGGCATACCCCAGGATTCGGTCTTGGGGCATCTGTTATTTGGGATATACTTTTTTTGAGGTACAGGCCAAAACCAGTGGGCTATGGCTGACCAAGTTTGCAGATGAATGCAAGTTTGGAGCTGTCATCAATTCCCCTAGTGCTGTAGAATTGACGAACCAAACTCCAATCCAGGAATACACTTAAAACAAAAAAGAACGTCAACCACAGTGCAATCGGAGTCAGCAATAAGGCACAAACCAGGAACTGAGGCAATTAGATTTAATCCATAAAAACACCCCGACTGAGCGCTTTCACCAGTAAAACTGGCTTCTTCAGAGTCATATACAACACACCCAGCTGTATTCCTTTTAAATACCACATCCCCTGCTTCAATTATCCCATTATTCAATTAATTAACAATTCATAATGTAACCATTTCATAACCATAAGGTTGTACAGATATTTAAAATGTCATATACTCAAAATACATTAATCAAACACATTAATAATGTTACAAAAATTATATACATTGAAAATAAAAATGATGATAAAAAACGGAAAATAATGTCACTTGAAAAATAAGTGTGTTTTTATACACTTTAAAATACACTGATAAATATGTATATATAATACTAACCACCCCAATGACCACAGAGGTGGTACATATTGTGTAATGTAATAAATCTTCTCAATACTAAATAAGAATATCAATAGAACTAAATCTAATGGATAAAATGAATGGAAACAAGTTCAAAAAGGTCAAATAAAGTTGGCCCTGTACTTCAATAAAGGTTTTAATGAAATGCTTTCATTAAGCCCTGGAAATTTCGTGGCATTCAATCTGACCTGCCACTCCATTTCACGTAATGCTACAAAGTTGTTGATATCACAATAATCATTGGATTTGGCTTTGTCAACTATAAATGATTATTGTGATATCAACAACTTTGTAGCATTACGTGAAATGGAGTGGCAGGTCAGATTGAATGCCACGAAATTTCCAGGGCTTAATGAAAGTATTTCATTAAAACCTTTATTGAAGTACAGGGCCAACTTTATTTGACTTTTTTGACCTTTTTGAACTTGTTTCTATTCATTTTATCTACTAGATTTAGTTCCATTGATATTCTTATTTACATTACACAATATGTACCACCTCTGTGGTCATAGGGGTGGTTAGCATTGTATATACACATATTATATATACACATTTATTGGTGTATTTTAAAGTGTATAAAAACACATTTATTTTTTAAGTGACATTATTTTCCATTTTTTCAACATCATTTCCATTTTTACATTTATTTTTATTTTTAATGTATATATTTTTGTAACATTATTAATGTGTTTGATTAATGTATTTTGAGTATATGACATTTTAAACATTTGTACAACCTTATGGTTATGAAATGGCTACATTATGTATTATCAATTAATTGAATAATGGGATAATTGAAGCAGGGGATGTGGTATTTAAAAGGAATACAGCTGGGTGTGTTGTATATGACTCTGAAGAAGCCAGTTTTACTGGTGAAAGCGCTCAGTCGGTGTGTTTTTATGGATTAAATTCAATTGCCTCAGTTCCTGGTTTGTGCCTTATTGCTGACTCCGATTGCACTGTGGTTGACGTTCTTTTTTGTATCAATTCCCCTAGTGACATGGACATCCTTCAAGAGGGTCTCACCCAAACAAATGACTGGTGCCAGAAACATGGCCTCAAGCTGTATGCAAAAAAATGCATCATCGTCCCCTTTGGGGAATGTCCCTACAGAATATCACATTAATAACAATGTTCTAAGCATGCAGTCAGTTGTGAGGGATTTGGACACCCAGATTGATAGCAGCCTGACCTTTGACCACCATGTTGCTTCCATTATACGGAAAGTTTTCTACATGGCCCACCTCATAAGTAAGGGTATCTCATCCTGGGACAAGGAGGTCATAACATCCTTGTATTCTTCCCTTATAAGGCCCATTACTGAGTACAATGCCCCATTCAACATGTACCTCACAAAGCACATGCAGCAGCTGGAGAGACCATAGAGGTTCCTCACCCGGAAAATCCAGGTCCTCAAAAATCTACCATACACAGATAGGCTAAAAGCCCTATCCCTCTACTCTGTTTCATACAGACTCCTCAGAGGTGACCTCTGTCTGGCATACAAGGCAATCTCGGATCCCGCCTTGATGGGACTACTGCATATCTGCAAGTCAAGCTCCACTTAAGTAGCCCACACACATGGCCTCAATCTGGTCTGTGACATCAGTAGGGCCTGC
The DNA here is from genome assembly GCF_019279795.1 of Protopterus annectens. NCBI lineage: Eukaryota > Metazoa > Chordata > Ceratodontiformes > Protopteridae > Protopterus > Protopterus annectens. The sequence continues at coordinate 1,312,080,427 of NC_056733.1, forward strand.
TGGTGGGACAGATTTGTGTCCCAGAGACTGCCCCATCTATGGAATAGACTCCCTCTCCACGTCAAGCAGAGTACCTCTTTACCCATTTTTAAGCACAATCTGGATAACTGGATGGGAAATAGAAAATACATCCCTGGGATTCCACCAGTGGCCCTGCTGGACAGGGGCATTGGGTGCTGATTTGTCTATGCATGGGATAAACTCTTGGCTAGGCTTAAAAAGGCCTCAGGGACAATAGCCTAGTAACTTCCTATGATGCTATGTAAATCTTTGACCAACAAGGCCAAAATAATTATCTTAAACAGAAATGAGAATCTAACTTCTCAGATCTTACACTCTTCTGGAATGAAATACATTTGCTATAGAGGGAAAGCCTTAAAAATTACATTAGGGGATAGCTTCCAAATGAATGTTGCAGTGGTGTCTAACAATCTCACCAAGAAGGAATACCACTGCTGAACTGTGAACAGCACCCTATAAAAATACAAGTTGGAGATGAATGAAGTGCAAAGTGACATAAAGAAAACCATACTGACAGTTCACAGTACTGCATCATACGAAACACAATGGACTGAAACCTGAAGATGCTAAAATAATCTTTACCTCTTAGCACCAAATGATATATTACGTAGTACAGGGAAAACTACAGACATGTACATAAGTAAGAAAATGGGCAGTCTCCTTGATGTCTGCAGTTATCCAGAGCAATAACAGACACAAAACTTTTTTTTCTGCAGTCATCTATGGTCATAACACATTTATATCATCACAGAAAATGTGTATAAATATTTTGTTGTGTTGTACCTCAGACAGTGTGTGAGGATCACAATACACAATGCAGGCATGTCTAGGAGATATAGGAAAGCAAACAAAGGTACACATAATTGGAAAAGGGATGTGTATGAAAGGCTTAGCTTTTTTGTCAGGTGAATCTACTTTAATTTTCCAGAAGAACAGAATGTGGTGGGAATTATGCAAAAGGGTAGTATGAATAGCAGAAAATTTATAAGGATAGGTATCATTGATACACATAAAAGCAGACAAATTAGGCAAACAATACAGAAAAGGATGTACACGATACAATATGAAAGAGATCTCAAGGGATATATATACAAATGAACAAAAGATGGACACGTTTGGGTAGGAGCTAAAGATAAATGAGACATAAGTGATAATACAAATGGTAGATAAGGGGATAATGACTACATACATATATATATATATATATATATATATATATATATATGTGTATGTATATATATATATATATATATATATATATATATATATATATATATATATACACACACACACACAAATAATCAAAAATGTAAGGGTGGTGTAAAATGAAAATTACTATTACCCCAAGTAAGTCAGGAGCTGTATACAAACACTGTTTTACTCTTCAGTTCATGTCTATATGTTTGCAGTACACAGGTATCACTCAGTGTGATCAAACATCTACATCTTCACTATACATAGAATTATAACATTTTCAATATCTGTTAGAATGTGATCAGACATCTACATCTTCACTATACATAGAATTATAACATTTTCAATATCTGTTAGAATGTGATCAGACATCATCTTCACTATACATAGAATTATAACATTTTCAATGTCTGTTAGAATGTGATCAGACATATACATCTTCACTATACATAGAATTATAACATTTTCAATATCTGTTAGAATGTGATCAGACATATACATCTTCACTATACATAGAATTATAACATTTTCAATATCTGTTAGAATGTGATCGGACATATACATCTTCACTATACATAGAACTATAACATTTTCAATATCTGTTAGAATGTGATCAGACATATACATCTTCACTATACATAGAATTATAACATTTTCAATATTTGTTAGAATGTGATCAGACATATACATCTTCACTATACATAGAATTATAACATTTTCAATATCTGTTAGAATGTGATCAGACATATACATCTTCACTATACATAGAATTATAACATTTTCAATATCTGTTAGAATGTGATCAGACATATACATCTTCACTATACATAGAATTATAACATTTTCAATATCTGTTAGAATGTGATCAGACATATACATCTTCACTATACATAGAATTATAACATTTTCAATATCTGTTAGAATGTGATCAGACATCATCTTCACTATACATAGAATTGTAACATTTTCAATGTCTGTTAGAATGTGATCAGACATATACATCTTCACTATACATAGAATTATAACATTTTCAATATCTGTTAGAATGTGATCAGACATATACATCTTCACTATACATAGAATTATAACATTTTCAATATCTGTTAGAATGTGATCGGACATATACATCTTCACTATACATAGAATTATAACATTTTCAATATCTGTTAGAATGTGATCAGACATATACATCTTCACTATACATAGAATTATAACATTTTCAATATTTGTTAGAATGTGATCAGACATATACATCTTCACTATACATAGAATTATAACATTTTCAATATCTGTTAGAATGTGATCAGACATATACATCTTCACTATACATAGAATTATAACATTTTCAATATTTGTTAGAATGTGATCAGACATATACATCTTCACTATACATAGAATTATAACATTTTCAATATCTGTTAGAATGTGATCAGACATATACATCTTCACTATACATAGAATTATAACATTTTCAATATTTGTTAGAATGTGATCAGACATATACATCTTCACTATACATAGAATTATAACATTTTCAATATCTGTTAGAATGTGATCAGACATATACATCTTCACTATACATAGAATTATAACATTTTCAATATCTGTTAGAATGTGATCAGACATATACATCTTCACTATACATAGAATTATAACATTTTCAATATCTGTTAGAATGTGATCAGACATATACATCTTCACTATACATAGAATTATAACATTTTCAATATCTGTTAGAATGTGATCAGACATCATCTTCACTATACATAGAATTGTAACATTTTCAATGTCTGTTAGAATGTGATCAGACATATACATCTTCACTATACATAGAATTATAACATTTTCAATATCTGTTAGAATGTGATCAGACATATACATCTTCACTATACATAGAATTATAACATTTTCAATATCTGTTAGAATGTGATCGGACATATACATCTTCACTATACATAGAATTATAACATTTTCAATATCTGTTAGAATGTGATCAGACATCATCTTCACTATACATAGAATTATAACATTTTCAATGTCTGTTAGAATGTGATCAGACATATACATCTTCACTATACATAGAATTATAACATTTTCAATATCTGTTAGAATGTGATCAGACATATACATCTTCACTATACATAGAATTATAACATTTTCAATATCTGTTAGAATGTGATCGGACATATACATCTTCACTATACATAGAATTATAACATTTTCAATATCTGTTAGAATGTGATCAGACATATACATCTTCACTATACATAGAATTATAACATTTTCAATATCTGTTAGAATGTGATGAGACATATACATCTTCACCATACATAGAATTATAACATTTTCAATATCTGTTAGAATGTGATCAGACATATACATCTTCACTATACATAGAATTATAACATTTGCAGTATCTGTTAGAATGTGATCGGACATATACATCTTCACTATACATAGAATTATAACATTTTCAATATCTGTTAGAATGTGATCGGACATATACATCTTCACTATACATAGAATTATAACATTTTCAATATCTGTTAGAATGTGATCAGACATATACATCTTCACTATACATAGAATTATAACATTTTCAATATCTGTTAGAATGTGATCAGACATCATCTTCACTATACATAGAATTATAACAGTTTCAATATCTGTTAGAATGTGATCAGACATATACATCTTCACTATACATAGAATTATAACATTTTCAATATCTGTTAGAATGTGATCAGACATATACATCTTCACTATACATAGAATTATAACATTTTCAATATCTGTTAGAATGTGATCAGACATATACATCTTCACTATACATAGAATTATAACATTTTCAATGTCTGTTACAATGTGATCAGACATATACTTCTTCACTATACATAGAATTATAACATTTTCAATATCTGTTAGAATGTGATCAGACATATACATCTTCACTATACGTAGAATTATAACATTTTCAATGTCTGTTACAATGTGATCAGACATATACTTCTTCACTATACATAGAATTATAACATTTTCAATATCTGTTAGAATGTGATCAGACATATACATCTTCACTATACATAGAATTATAACATTTTCAATATCTGTTAGAATGTGATCAGACATATACATCTTCACTATACATAGAATTATAACATTTTCAATATCTGTTAGAATGTGATCAGACATATACATCTTCACTATACATAGAATTATAACATTTTCAATATCTGTTAGAATGTGATCGGACATATACATCTTCACTATACATAGAACTATAACATTTTCAATATCTGTTAGAATGTGATCAGACATATACATCTTCACTATACATAGAATTATAACATTTTCAATATCTGTTAGAATGTGATCGGACATATACATCTTCACTATACATAGAATTATAACATTTGCAATGTCTGTTAGAATGTGATCAGACATATACATCTTCACTATACATAGAATTATAACATTTTCAATGTCTGTTACAATGTGATCAGACATATACTTCTTCACTATACATAGAATTATAACATTTTCAATATCTGTTAGAATGTGATCAGACATATACATCTTCACTATACGTAGAATTATAACATTTTCAATGTCTGTTACAATGTGATCAGACATATACTTCTTCACTATACATAGAATTATAACATTTTCAATATCTGTTAGAATGTGATCAGACATCATCTTCACTATACATAGAACTATAACATTTTCAATATCTGTTAGAATGTGATCAGACATATACATCTTCACTATACATAGAATTATAACATTTTCAATATCTGTTAGAATGTGATCAGACATATACATCTTCACTATACATAGAATTATAACATTTTCAATATCTGTTAGAATGTGATCAGACATCATCTTCACTATACATAGAATTATAACAGTTTCAATATCTGTTAGAATGTGATCAGACATATACATCTTCACTATACATAGAATTATAACATTTTCAATGTCTGTTAGAATGTGATCAGACATATACATCTTCACTATACATAGAATTATAACATTTTCAATATCTGTTAGAATGTGATCAGACATATACATCTTCACTATACATAGAATTATAACATTTTCAATATCTGTTAGAATGTGATCAGACATATACATCTTCACTATACATAGAATTATAACATTTTCAATATCTGTTAGAATGTGATCAGACATATACATCTTCACTATACATAGAATTATAACATTTTCAATATCTGTTAGAATGTGATCAGACATATACATCTTCACTATACATAGAATTATAACATTTTCAATATTTGTTAGAATGTGATCAGACATATACATCTTCACTATACATAGAATTATAACATTTTCAATATCTGTTAGAATGTGATCAGACATATACATCTTCACTATACATAGAATTATAACATTTTCAATATTTGTTAGAATGTGATCAGACATATACATCTTCACTATACATAGAATTATAACATTTTCAATATCTGTTAGAATGTGATCAGACATATACATCTTCACTATACATAGAATTATAACATTTTCAATATCTGTTAGAATGTGATCAGACATATACATCTTCACTATACATAGAATTATAACATTTTCAATATCTGTTAGAATGTGATCAGACATATACATCTTCACTATACATAGAATTATAACATTTTCAATATCTGTTAGAATGTGATCAGACATATACATCTTCACTATACATAGAATTATAACATTTTCAATATCTGTTAGAATGTGATCAGACATATACATCTTCACTATACATAGAATTATAACATTTTCAATATCTGTTAGAATGTGATCAGACATATACATCTTCACTATACATAGAATTATAACATTTTCAATATCTGTTAGAATGTGATCAGACATATACATCTTCACTATACATAGAATTATAACATTTTCAATATCTGTTAGAATGTGATCAGACATATACATCTTCACTATACATAGAATTATAACATTTTCAATATCTGTTAGAATGTGATCAGACATATACATCTTCACTATACATAGAATTATAACATTTTCAATATCTGTTAGAATGTGATCAGACATATACATCTTCACTATACATAGAATTATAACATTTTCAATATCTGTTAGAATGTGATCAGACATATACATCTTCACTATACATAGAATTATAACATTTTCAATATCTGTTAGAATGTGATCAGACATATACATCTTCACTATACATAGAATTATAACATTTTCAATATCTGTTAGAATGTGATCAGACATATACATCTTCACTATACATAGAATTATAACATTTTCAATATCTGTTAGAATGTGATCAGACATATACATCTTCACTATACATAGAATTATAACATTTTCAATATCTGTTAGAATGTGATCAGACATATACATCTTCACTATACATAGAATTATAACATTTTCAATATCTGTTAGAATGTGATCGGACATATACATCTTCACTATACATAGAATTATAACATTTTCAATATCTGTTAGAATGTGATCAGACATATACATCTTCACTATACATAGAATTATAACATTTTCAATATCTGTTAGAATGTGATCAGACATATACATCTTCACTATACATAGAATTATAACATTTTCAATATCTGTTAGAATGTGATCAGACATATACATCTTCACTATACATAGAATTATAACATTTTCAATATCTGTTAGAATGTGATCAGACATATACATCTTCACTATACATAGAATTATAACATTTTCAATATCTGTTAGAATGTGATCAGACATATACTTCTTCACTATACATAGAATTATAACATTTTCAATATCTGTTAGAATGTGATCAGACATATACATCTTCACTATACATAGAATTATAACATTTTCAATGTCTGTTACAATGTGATCAGACATATACTCTTCACTATACATAGAATTATAACATTTTCAATATCTGTTAGAATGTGATCAGACATATACATCTTCACTATACATAGAATTATAACATTTTCAATATCTGTTAGAATGTGATCAGACATATACATCTTCACTATACATAGAATTATAACATTTTCAATATCTGTTAGAATGTGATCAGACATATACATCTTCACTATACATAGAATTATAACATTTTCAATATCTGTTAGAATGTGATCGGACATATACATCTTCACTATACATAGAACTATAACATTTTCAATATCTGTTAGAATGTGATCAGACATATACATCTTCACTATACATAGAATTATAACATTTTCAATATCTGTTAGAATGTGATCGGACATATACATCTTCACTATACATAGAATTATAACATTTGCAATGTCTGTTAGAATGTGATCAGACATATACATCTTCACTATACATAGAATTATAACATTTTCAATGTCTGTTACAATGTGATCAGACATATACTTCTTCACTATACATAGAATTATAACATTTTCAATATCTGTTAGAATGTGATCAGACATATACATCTTCACTATACATAGAATTATAACATTTTCAATGTCTGTTACAATGTGATCAGACATATACTTCTTCACTATACATAGAATTATAACATTTTCAATATCTGTTAGAATGTGATCAGACATCATCTTCACTATACATAGAACTATAACATTTTCAATATCTGTTAGAATGTGATCAGACATATACATCTTCACTATACATAGAATTATAACATTTTCAATATCTGTTAGAATGTGATCAGACATATACATCTTCACTATACATAGAATTATAACATTTTCAATATCTGTTAGAATGTGATCAGACATCATCTTCACTATACATAGAATTATAACAGTTTCAATATCTGTTAGAATGTGATCAGACATATACATCTTCACTATACATAGAATTATAACATTTTCAATGTCTGTTAGAATGTGATCAGACATATACATCTTCACTATACATAGAATTATAACATTTTCAATATCTGTTAGAATGTGATGAGACATATACTTCTTCACTATACATGGAATTATAACATTTTCAATGTCTGTTAGAATGTGATCAGACATATACATCTTCACTATACATAGAATTATAACATTTTCAATATCTGTTAGAATGTGATGAGACATATACATCTTCACTATACATAGAATTATAACATTTTCAATATCTGTTAGAATGTGATCAGACATATACATCTTCACTATACATAGAATTATAACATTTTCAATATCTGTTAGAATGTGATCAGACATACACATCTTCACTATACATAGAATTATAACATTTTCAATGTCTGTTAGAATGTGATCAGACATATACATCTTCACTATACATAGAATTATAACATTTTCAATATCTGTTAGAATGTGATCGGACATATACATCTTCACTATACATAGAATTATAACATTTTCAATATCTGTTAGAATGTGATCAGACATATACATCTTCACTATACATAGAATTATAACATTTTCAATATCTGTTAGAATGTGATGAGACATATACTTCTTCACTATACATGGAATTATAACATTTTCAATGTCTGTTAGAATGTGATCAGACATATACATCTTCACTATACATAGAATTATAACATTTTCAATATCTGTTAGAATGTGATGAGACATATACATCTTCACTATACATAGAATTATAACATTTTCAATATCTGTTAGAATGTGATCAGACATATACATCTTCACTATACATAGAATTATAACATTTTCAATATCTGTTAGAATGTGATCAGACATATACATCTTCACTATACATAGAATTATAACATTTTCAATATTTGTTAGAATGTGATCAGACATATACATCTTCACTATACATAGAATTATAACATTTTCAATATCTGTTAGAATGTGATCAGACATATACATCTTCACTATACATAGGTTCATACTAGGCTATCTGCCCGAGGGCATTTACAAGCCTAGCCCATAGTTTTGTGGCTTCACGCACCTTTAGTATGGGAACTATACCCATTATTTTGCTGTGCCTCTGTTGAGCAGTGACACTGAGGTAATCCCTGGGGTATATCTGCGATCTCCCATCCATTGGTCAAGATTTCTCTTGAACAAGGCCAGCGAGGTGCTCTGCCTCACATATACCGGGATTTTATTCCACAGCATAGGAGTCTTTGGGTGATGAATCTATCCCTCCAGCACGTCCTATTAATAGCCGTGGTCGAGGTTTAAGTCTCCTGCCCTTGTGACTCTGACGGATCTAGATTTTTGAGGTGAAGCATATTCATCAAATCTGGGTTTGACATGGCCTTGTATGTTAGGCAAAGGTCACCTCTGAGCAATGATGGCGACTGAATAGAGCTGGAGTTCTTTCAGTCGGGCAGCATAGGACAGATGTTTGAGACCCTTTATCCTTTTGGTGAGGAACTTTTGGCCTCTCCTGCTGCTCCAAGTGTCGGGTCAGATACATTGCCTATGGGGCATTGTACTCAATCATTGGTCTGATGAGTGATGAGTATAGGGACACTATGACCTCCTTGATCTAGATGAGAATCCCTTCATGATAAGGTGGGCAATGTAGAAGGTCTTCCTAACTACTTTAGCTACATGGGTGTCGAATGACAGACTACTATCAACCTGGGTCCCCAGGTCCCTGATAACTTCTTCTGTGCTCAGTGGATTGCCACCTATTTGGTAGCTAGGGGTAACCTTGTTTTTCCGAAGGGTATGACTATGCATTTTTGGCATTTAACTTTAGGCCATGACTCTGGCACCAGTTATCCGTTTCTGTGAGACCCTTCTGAAGGATATCTGTGTCAGATGTGTTTTCTACTATGGCCCAGTTTGCAGTCATCTGCAAACTTTGTCAGCCATAACCCTCCTGTGTTTGCTTGTACTGGAAAAGTAGATGCAAACAAGAGTGGGCCCAGGACTGAGCCCTGTGGTACACCACTTGTGACAGGCTTTGAGTCTGACATGGCGCCAGCAACTCTGACCCTGTGGGTTCTGTCACTCAGCCAGTTTGCAACCCATCTTGTGATGTATGGGTTAACATTTAAGCTGATGAGTTTTTCAATGATACCCGAGTGGGGTATTGTATCGAAGGCCTTCGCCAGATCGAGGTAGGCTGTATGGACTGCCTTTCCCTCATCAATGGCTTTGGTGACTGTTTCGAAAAAGTCAACCAAGTTTAGAAGGCATGATCTGCCTTTGACAAAGCCAAACTGGGATGGATCCAAAGTCTGCAAATTCCCTATGTCTTTATTTATGAGGTCCATTATGATCCTCTCCATGGCTTTGCAGATAAGGCTTGTCAAGCTAATGGGCCGGTAATTTCCAGGGTCATTATATTAGAATTATAACATTTGCAGTATCTGTTAGAATGTGATCAGACATATACATCTTCACTATACATAGAATTATAACATTTTCAATATCTGTTAGAATGTGATCAGACATATACATCTTCACTATACATAGAATTATAACATTTTCAATATCTGTTAGAATGTGATCAGACATCATCTTCACTATACATAGAACTATAACATTTTCAATATCTGTTAGAATGTGATCAGACATATACATCTTCACTATACATAGAATTATAACATTTTCAATATCTGTTAGAATGTGATGAGACATATACATCTTCACTATACATAGAATTATAACATTTTCAATATCTGTTAGAATGTGATGAGACATATACATCTTCACTATACATAGAATTATAACATTTTCAATATCTGTTAGAATGTGATCAGACATATACATCTTCACTATACATAGAATTATAACATTTTCAATATCTGTTAGAATGTGATCAGACATCATCTTCACTATACATAGAACTATAACATTTTCAATATCTGTTAGAATGTGATCAGACATATACATCTTCACTATACATAGAATTATAACATTTTCAATATCTGTTAGAATGTGATCAGACATCATCTTCACTATACATAGAACTATAACATTTTCAATATCTGTTAGAATGTGATCAGACATATACATCTTCACTATACATAGAATTATAACATTTGCAATATCTGTTAGAATGTGATGAGACATCATATTCACTATACATAGAATTATAACATTTTCAATATCTGTTAGAATGTGATCAGACATATACATCTTCACCATACATAGAATTATAACATTTTCAATATCTGTTAGAATGTGATCGGACATATACATCTTCACTATACATAGAATTATAACATTTTCAATATCTGTTAGAATGTGATCAGACATATACATCTTCACTATACATAGAATTATAACATTTTCAATATCTGTTAGAATGTGATCAGACATATACATCTTCACTATACATAGAATTATAACATTTTCAATATCTGTTAGAATGTGATCAGACATCATCTTCACTATACATAGAACTATAACATTTTCAATATCTGTTAGAATGTGATCAGACATATACATCTTCACTATACATAGAATTATAACATTTTCAATATCTGTTAGAATGTGATCAGACATATACATCTTCACTATACATAGAATTATAACATTTTCAATGTCTGTTAGAATGTGATCAGACATATACATCTTCACTATACATAGAATTATAACATTTTCAATATCTGTTAGAATGTGATCAGACATATACATCTTCACTATACATAGAATTATAACATTTTCAATATCTGTTAGAATGTGATGAGACATATACATCTTCACTATACATAGAATTATAACATTTGCAGTATCTGTTAGACAATTACATATAACACTAGTTTTAAGCAAGCGAAGCATGTGCATCAATGGGTGGGTTTAAGGAAGGTTGCCACCTATGGGTCACTGGCAAAAATGCAATGTACCAAAAGAGATGTCATACTTGTGGACTACTTGGCTGTTATGCCCTGGTCAGATATTAAATGATACAGTGTGTCACAGAACATCAGTGGGGCAACAGGTGGCACATTCTCTTTGGAGCTGGAACACCAGATGTTGTAGGTTCTATTCCAACTCCAGGTGACTGGATTATTAATACTGCAGTGCAGCATTAGGAGGTGCTTCACTTCTGAGTACGTTCTTCTTCTGTTGAGATATTAAACTGAGGTCCCATCTGCTTGAGTCAGTGGTAGCTCAAGTAGATGTAAAATATTCCACAGCATCTATCAAAAAGAGTAGGGGGTTCATTATTTATACATCAACACAATTGCATTTATATATAGACACATATTATCAGATTCATTTAGTACAGATATAAATAAATAAATAAATAAATAAATAAATAGATAAATAATTGTATCTTTACAGATCAACTATCAGTTAATAGATTATACACACAACTGCCGCTCCTTTTCCTCTAACCAGAATCTAATTCTTTTCAAAATTTTCTGTATATTGCAAACCTTATTAAACAATAACTTATTCATTCTTACATTCCAAATACTCCAAATTAAACAAACTTCATTCTATTAATATTTTTCTCATTCTTCTTCTTTTCTTATACCAAACAAATAATATCATATCCATATTAATTCTGTATTAAACATTCTTTACATACAACATCCCATAACATTTTAACCTTATTATACTCTAAAAAAACACAACTCACTATTTCTGCTTAGTTGCAAAATTTGCATGCTGTGTCTGAAACTGACTTATATTTCATCTCTCCCTTTACTTGAAGTTTATTTAAAGTTAATCTCCATAAAAAATCTTGGCATACTACTATACTTTTTAAGTTTATCTTTCCTGTGAAAAGTTTGCACTATTTCTGGTTCAAGTCCTTCCCACAGTTTAACTACATACCTTGACCTAACAATAGACTCAAACCACATTCTTTTATTATCCACAAGTTTATCCAAATTCAGTTTCCACAATCATATTTTTTCTTGATTTTTTTTAAATTTCCACATTTATCATTTTTTTCTGTAATTTTTCCAAACACTTCTCAAATATCATGATACTTAATCTTATATAATTTCCCTATCAAATCTTTATTATCTAAGTGCATTTTCCTTAAAATCACAAATAAATGAAAAAATGCACAAAAGCAATAGGGTATATTAAACCCAAACCTACTTCATTACGACTCAAATGCAAAATGCCCCTTTTAACCGGATTAATCTAGATTCCCATACATTCCTAAAAAAATATGTAAAATCTCATTTTCTTTCTCCATCAGAATCATATAAACATTAACTAAATAAACCAACTTTTCCTAACATGACAGATTTAAGTAAATAAACCTTTTTCCTAAATGACATTTTAAATGATCTCCAATAGATCTTTATTTCTTTTAACTTTTTTACTAACTCAACCCGCTCTTTCAAAATACATTCAGCTTTTCCAAATTTAACTCATAACAATTTCATTTCATCTCTAGAAAACTATCCTCACAACATCTAACCCTTTACTGCTTACTTCTCTTTCTTCTGACTTTGAAAGGACTAGTCTTCATTTTCCTTTTCCATAAACTCATTCAGTGTCCTATTAACATCTATACTTTCTTCATTCTTCGTCTTCTTCAGTTTCTTTGCTATCACATATTTATTCTCTGTTTGTACATTCCCTATCTTAGTTTTATCAACATAAATATCTTATTTTTTTCCGGTTCTACCCTCTCTTCATTTGATGGAAGAACGTCTTCCAGCCCTTCATCATCTCTGCTTTCCTCCTCCTCCACATTATGAACATATTATTCACAGGCAAACCAAAAAATGGCCACTTTTTACATATTCTGCACTTAATTTTATACTTTTTAGGTTCATAGTTTCAAAAATAAGTACTTGGCTAGCTGTCCTTGTGGAACATTTTAAGCATAATAAAAATAGAAATAGAAATAGAAATGCAAAGCAACGGGAGAACTTTTAACCAAGATTTCCAACAGTGGACAGAAGAGCAAACTAATGAATCACTGAAAGTGCATTTCTGCATTGACCACTTCGTATTAAGCAGAGTCACCAAATTAGCAGTTGAGCATCTGCCATGTTCCCAAAAGGGAATGTGAAACTATCATATTAACAGGTATATTCTGGCTTAATAAGAGATGAAAAATATTTCATCTGGACAGTCAAAAATATGTAAATGATGGAAACATTTATGCCAGTCTGGCTATTTCTAATTTCATATAGATTCTCCAGTACCACAAACTATTACAGCATAGCCAGAGAGGAAACTTAAAAGCTGAATCTCTTCAAAGCTTTTCCTTACCTGAATGAGTACATGACAACTCTTAAGGAAGAAGAAAAAATATAGTGGCGTGGAGACTGGACTCAGGTCTTACTCTTTACAGGGCCCTCCTTCACTTAGCACTACTCTCTGTTGTACATTATGGAGTGATGTGCCTGCCTCATTGTTTCCCCTTGACTTTAGATAAATATTTTGTGCTTTAATTAATGGTATATCTTGCGTTTTTAACCAACTGCTGCAATTTTCCTATTGTGGATATGCACATGATTTACTGGTAGAACCTTAAACTGTGTAACTATGCAAATTGTTTTTGCCTAAATTCTTAAATTATTTTTTAACTAACCTACTCTATTTTTATCGTGTTATACTTTATCTGTGTATTTGGTTACTGCACTTTATTGACACCACTGCATTTTTTATTATTCAATTTTTAATGCATTTGTATTCTCTCCCACTTTTTCTCCTGTAACAGCTAATTCTCCCGCCTTTACCCAGTGTGTGTTTGCCTGGGTTGGAATCTTCTTCTACTCTACAAGGGTTGTTTCTGCCTACTACCCTTTGAAATCTCTGGAACTTGCACTCTCCCTCCAACCCTCTACCTCAAGATTTTAAAAAGAGTATGTCTACTTAATTGTTTGTGGCCTATGACCATTTTTATCCGGTGAAGTTTCTGTTTGCTCCTAGCTAAGCTTGTCAGCAGCAGCCCCCCCCCACCCCTTACTCTGTTTCTCTCTTCCTTTCCCCTACCTTCCTGATTTACTTGGCCTGTACTCCCCTCCCAGTAGTGTACGTTTTCTGCCCCAGACCCTTTGTGACTCTTCTCTGTACCTCTGCACCTTGTCCACTAGGTGTCACTCTATCTACATCTTGACTTACAATACTGGTCTATTCCCCAACCTTCTTCTTCCTATTTTCACCTTTCTCACTGCTATCCCTTTCCTCCTTTGTAGTGCTGTGTGACCCTCTCCTCCCTACGCTACCTATCTCAATCCTCCTATCTGCTAGCTTTTTCTGTTACTTTTTTCTTCCGCTCTGGACTCTGTGTATCCCGCTCCGTTCGCCCTGCGGGCTCACTCCGCTCCCCTCCCTACCCCCAATTCCCACCCACCCCCAGGGGTCCTAACCTTATACTTCACTAGTCACACCTCTTCCCCTTACAACCTATCCTAATCTTTCCCGCTAAAAACTAAACCCCTCCCCTCTACACACTATTCCTTCCTCCTCCCTCCTTCCTCTACTACTAACTTACCTCCTCTCCTATTACTAAACTCTCTCCTATTCCTCAATTAACACTCTTCCCTTAAACTTCCACTCTCTTCACCTTTACCTCTCCTTCATATTCTCTTTTCACACCCCTTCAGACCCTCCTACATTCTCATTCTTTCTTTCTTCCTGCCTTATACCTATAACTCCACCTCTCCTTCCCATTCTTCTACTATTACCATATAACCTACCTTACCTCACATATGACTCCACACTTACCCACCATGTTGATACTCTTAGCATTATTCTCTACTGCCCTTTATTCTTCTTACCTTCTTACCTTCTTCGAACACCCTCTTAAAAACCAACCAGACTACACATATAAACATACATCTATCTTCCACACTTCTCTTACCTCTTTCTTAAATTCTACCTCTTCGCCCAGCTATCACCTTCCTAAATTCCATAGGCACTCTCATCTTACCTATGCCTTACGCTCAGATAAAAAAAACGAAACAACTATCCCTTCTTCAAAGCATCTTCACACCCAGACCTAATACTCCTACCTTAGAAGACGGTGACATTCACCCCAACCCTGGCCCTATTTCTTCCTCCCCTAAAGTAGCTAGGCCTAAATACAATAATACCCTACTCATAGGACATCTAAATATACGAAGTGTAAATAACAAAGTACCCTACTTACATGCCCTCTTAGACACTCACCACTTTGACATTTTGTGCCTCTCAGAGACTTGGCTAAAACCAGCCACCAAAGACACTGAGATTATACCCCAAGGATATAATCTACATAGACTTGATCGTTCTAAGCGTAAAGGAGGTGGAGTGGCAATTCTTTTTAAGAACCATCTTAGCATCTCCACCCTCCCAGCCTGTCAAACTCAGGATGCTAGAGCAGAAGCCATAATTGCTAAACTTCAATTAAATGCACAAAAAGCCCTTTATATAATCTGCATGTATATTCCACCAGACAACAATATACCCATCTTAGAAAACTTCCTCTGCTGGGTTTCCTCCAACTACCCCCAAGAAACTATTATTCTGGGTGACTTTAATATAGACTGGAACACCATTAATAATGAAAATCCCTCCTATCATATAAACCTACATGGTTTTACTCAATCCATTACCACTATAACCAGGCTTAATAAACCAAGTAAGAAACAGAGTATCTTAGACTGGATACTCATAAACAAACCCAATGTTTCATATAAGGTAGGAACTTTGCCTGATGACCTCAGTGACCACTGCCTAACCTATATCTCTAGGGAAAAGACTGATTATCAAAACCTCCCCAACATAAGAATAATACGCTCTACCAAACACTTTAAAACTGACTTATTTCAAAATGAACTCGAAACATGCAACTGGAACCTCTTGAAATCACTTCCACTTAATGAAGCAGTATCATTCTTTAACACTACCTTCCTTTCCATATTGGATAAACATGCCCCTGAACGCTCTATTAGAATAAAGTCTAATACTGCCCCATGGCTCTCAAAGGAAACAAAGAAATTGATTCAAACTAAAAATAAAGTTTGGGCCAAATGGAGACACCATAGAATCAGCTCTGACTTTCTCCATTTTGCCAACTTAGAAACCTTACAAAAAAAGCCATAATCTCTGACAAAAAGAACTACTACTGTAAACTACAAGAAACCCATTTCAATAAACCCAAACAATTCTGGTCTTCTATCAACAAACTCCTTTCTCCTGGTACAGCTAAAACTCCCTCCCCCCTAAACGCTGACCCAGATACCCCTAACCATACTGCAAACGCTTTTAACTCCTTTTTCATAGAAACCATTCAATCTCTTGCTAGACAACTAAACACCAATAACTTTTACCCTCCAAGTAAGCTTGCCTCCCCCAACAACTTCACTCTTCAGCCCATCTCTACCTCTTTCATCTACAAGCTTATTCTCAAACTGAAACCCTGCACCCCCTCTGCTGACAAACTCCCTTCGCTCTTTCTTCAAAAGGCTGCTAAACAGATTGCATACCCTATATCTATACTCATAAACAGGACTATCCAAGAGGGAACCATACCTGATATATGGAAAGTCTCTCATATCATCCCACTACACAAAGGTGGTAACTCCACTGACTACACTAACTTTAGACCCATTGCTCTTCTCTCACCTCTAGCTAAGATGATGGAAAAATGTATTCATCAGCAACTTGTACAGTATCTCTCTTTAAACAACATTATAGCCAATTGCCAACATGGCTTCAGACCTCACCACAGCACCTCCTCTGCCCTCCTCTCCTTTGTTGACACCATCAACAACTACCGCAACTCCAACCTTGTCTCCTCTGCTCTTTTCATTGACCTCTCTAAAGCTTTTGATATGGTGAACCACTCTTCCCTTATCTACATCCTTGAATCCCTGTCATTTGATAACCTGGCTATAAAATGGTTTACTTCCTATCTTAGCAACAGACAACAAGCCGTTCTTTGGGACAATCATATCTCTTCCTTATTGCCTGTTTCTATTGGAGTCCCACAAGGCTCCATTCTTGGCCCACTTCTCTTCTCCCTTTACATAAACGATCTTAACACTGTAATCCCACAAGCTACCTGCATCCAATACGCTGACGACTCCACTATTATTTGTTCAGCACCTACCTCCTCAGAACTTCTCTCTCTAACTCAGACTACCTTCAACACTGTAGAAACTTGGTTTTCTAGACGGTACCTACTCCTCAATGCTAAAAAAACTAAACTTCTCCTTTTACTCCTACCACTAGAGCTTCCCCATTAAACTTCAACATCTTGTCCAATGACACCACTATCATCTCTCCTGAAACAACAACTAAACTGCTAGGAATAACCATTGATAACAATCTCACATTTGATCAACACATCAATAACATTATCAAAACAGTTAACAAAAAAATAGGCTCATTATACCGTATTAAACCATTTCTTACACCTTCTACCAGAGCTACTATCGCCCACTCCCATCTGATATCTACTCTCTTTACGCCTCACCTATTTTCACAAACCTTAAAAGGCTAACCTAAATAAACTAGCAACCTGTTATAATAGCATTGCTCGCTTTGCCACCAATAACCCTTTCAGAACACATCACTGTCATAACCTAAAACTCCTAGGCTGGCCAGAGCTACAAAACTATCTTATCATCTCACAACTTACTATTGCCCACAAGATACTCTACCAACCTGAGAACACCCCAATACTTTCCCAACTTCTAATCCCTTATAACAATCTTGCCTCCCTTCGATCTTCTTCTAAACTCATGACCAAATCTGTAAAATCCCATAACTTAGCTGGTGACTCTCTGTTCACTAATACTGTAGGTAGGACATGGAATACACTACCCACTGATATCACTCTAATCTCCTCCTTACCACTCTTCAAACAAAGAATCAAACTGTACTTCCAAAACCACTGGCTGTGTTCCTGCAGGACTCCTGACTAACCTTCTACACTCTCCCCACTCTACTATAACTATATACTATGCTTACTAGCTACTGGCTGTGTTCCTGCAGGACTCCTGACTAACCTTCTACACTCTCCCCACTCTACTATAACTATATACTATGCTTACTAGCTATACACACTATTTCCCTTTCTTGCCCCATTGCTCTACTTTAATGCTCTGCCTCACTCCTCCTTTTCTCTCCCCTGCACTCTTTTCCATCTTCCTACCTCATCTCCTTACTAGACTACTGTTTCTCACTCTTTCCTTCTCTTGTATTACTACATTAATCCCTTTAATTCTCCTGCTTTACCTCTTTCTCTTTGACTGATTATTGAAAACTAATTGCTAATCTTTAGATGATTTAATGTTATGCTTACTACTGATCTAGTATATAAACTGTAAGTGCCTTAGGTATTTGTTGTTCTTATTACCAAATGTATATTCATATTTACTTAAAATTCTTTTTATATGTCTCTTAATGTTGATTAATGTGTGGAGCTTTTCTCCCCGGGCCTCTACTGAAAATGGACATATATCCAGCTAGACTAGCCCGGTTAACAAATGTAAAATAAAATAAATAAATAAATAACCAATTTCCCTTTTATGCTCAAAACAGATTCTCTTTACCCATCCCAGGAATCATACCATAGATAATTCTTAATCTAAAAGGACGGGAAGTCTGTCCAATGTAAAATGAACCACATGTGTTTAGATTAAGAATATCGGAACATATCAGTAATATCAAGAATAAAAAGGCAAATAATGCACTCTATAAACACCATTTGGTACATAAAACTGCCAAATTTTCTTTTATGGTTATTGACATTATAAAAGGTAATAGATCCAATAAGACAGGCTGGCATTCCATTTTAAATTCCAAAGAAAAAAGTGGATTGTCAAACTAGGGGGATTATTCCCACCTGGTTTAAATGAACAATTTTAGGAAGAACCAATGATCTTCAAGATGGGTATATTTAAATAACAACAACTGATGAAGGCTGTGATATTGTCCAGCCGAAACTGGTCTGGTTATTTGTTGTTTTTATGGTTTAATAATAATAAAAGTTTTTTTCAGGTCACAGTATGCTGGCTCAACCTTTTTTGTTTAATTGTCATTTGTTCTGAGCCGTGCATTTGCCTTCGCGCAGGAGGTTTCTTTTAGATGTTATGCTAATGCATTTGCCACCTAGCTCGACTATTGGCAAATTAATATGGTGATGCTTAACTTTTAGGTGTAAGTCCAGGACCATTTACATGTGTTACATGCAAATTAGGCTAATTTATATTTATCTCTATGAATGGTAGTTGTACGCAAACATGTCCTGAGATATATTGGTAAATTTTGTTTATTCAATGATCATGAATGCACAGTGAAAGTAACATGAACACATATCATACAGGCGTGGATGTGCTGCAGACAGCTCTGCCATCCACAGTGCTCCTCAGCTGTCCCAAGCTTGCCACAGGAATGCACGAATGGTGCTAGACTAATCAAAATCAAAAGGCGGTTAGAAAAATGGAGTCATCCAAATGTCAAGTTTGCAGCAATCTGAAATGTAATCTCTGCCCATCCAGTGTTACGTGTCACACCCCAGCACCTCAAACAAATCATAAGTTCCTAACACTTAAAAATAAAGCACAAGACATTTATCACTCCCACCAAAAAAGAAAGAAAAACTTAAAACAAAAATTATGCTGTACTACATGATACATACTGGTGTTATGGTACAAAAACTAACTTTCACCAATGAACATTAGCTATAGCAATTACTAATCATATATTTCTATTTTAATCAAGCATAGAAGGGAAATGTAAATTGTTTCTTTTAAGGAAAAAAAATTATGTGACAAAGTAGTTGTGGTTAAACTAAACTTCCCAGTAATATCAATAGCTGTTCTAATGTCCCTGCTAGTAAATAGGGTTTGGATAGTTTGATGTCACACCCCACAGGGACTGGTTCTAACCCTGATTATTACATCATTGACCATGCTTTCCTCATTGCTATTCTGTCACTTTGAATGATGGCATCACCTCTAAAGGCACAAGGCTGCACTCCAAGCTAATCTGACAAGGAAACATTCATTATGCCCTACATTCTCAATGATTCTTATCAGGAAAAGATTGAGGGATGCACTTGCCATACTATATGAAAACAATAGACATTTGGCAGGAGATGGGTGACCACCTGTCAGCACTGACTGGTATAACCCAGTCCGGCCATCAGTGTCATCAACAGTTTGATGATTTGGAGAAGCATAGGACTGACCACCTGTCTGAGTGGGTAGACCAGGTAGCGTCAAGAAGGCCAGAGTCTTATAGTAAGTAAAAAAAAAACTTTTGCTTCTTAATGTTCACTATTTCATTGAGTCATATTACAGATAAAAAAGTTTAACAAATTTGTATAACTAGAGGCATTATTTATTTATTTAGCATTTGTTTACCGGGAAAGTCCGACTTGGAACGAAAACAGTTTTCAGCGGAGGCCCGGGGAGAAACGCTCCAGATACATGTCTTTGAAAAGTATGTATTTTCTATGAAAGATATGTACACCTGAAAATACTACTTAAAATGTTATTATGAAATGCAGAGGAAATTGTGAGCATATTTGTAATCATACATGCATTTTTAAAAAATGAATATGAGGAATGCGTTAACAGCTTTTGATAGTGACATATGCTTATTAAAATAATAATCTGGATATGTATCTCTATAAATCATCTACTGGGTTACAAGATGAAGTATTTTTAACAACTAATTATGAAAGACACAGGCAAACTTACGTTTATATAAAAATAAACTGTGTTCTCATGTTAGATTTATACAATTATCATCAATCCAAATTATACAAATTGATCAATTCCTGCCTTCCCTTAAAATCTAACTCCTTCAGAACATTATTCTGCGTGTACTGTTCCAACTTACATTTTTTTGTATGCAATTTGCTCCTACCCTTTTCTAAAGATCTCATTTCCAGTTGTTTTTTTTTTGTTTTTTATCTCTGTTACACTATTTACTACATCAGATATAATTGGCTTAGACATTGATTTCCATTTTCTAGTAACTGCTTTTTTTGGCAGCCACCACTATTGAATTTAACAAGGGCTTACTAAGTCTAGGCAATTCAGATCATGTATCCCGACTCAAAAAAAAAATAGTTCCTTAGTTACTCCCATTTGCTCACCCAGTATTTCTGAGAGAGTACTCTGTAGGGAAATTTTTAAATCTGCTAACTCATTATACTCCCAAAACATATGTTCCCATGCTACCTCTTCCCCATCACACCTCCAACATTTGACAGCTACCTGAGGATAAGTATAGAAATACTGATGCAAGCGCTTTCAAGCAAAAATCCTGAATCTTCTAGACTTTCTTGCATATTTGGGAGCCATACATAAGTCCTCTTATTGTTTTCCTGTGAATTGCTTAATGAGTTTCTATTCTCAATCTTTTCTAACCTCCTCGGATTCCTATAAATATCATGCAATATTTTATATGTCCTACCAATTATCCATTTTTAACAGCAGCTTCTGTTCTAGATTTAACTAAAAACTCTACCAGGGCAGGTGTTTGGCTTAGGACTCCCCTATCCCTTTTTCTTAGCTTTTACTCTGATATCAGTCTCTGATAGGGAAAGGAGTCTCTAGCCTGCAATCCAAATGTCTTCTTGTCCTCTTGTCATTGAATCCCACACCAACGCAAATGTTTTCCAGGAGCAGCTGACACAGTCAGATAACTGGTGTCAGAGCCATGGACTAAAACTAAATGCCAAGAAATGCATAATAGTATCCTTCAGGAAGTCATCCACCCCTGGTAACTATCATATTGACAACACACCCTATAGCACATTGACCCAGTAGTCAGGGACTTAGGGGCATACACACACACACACACACACACACATACACACACACACACACACACACGCACACACACACACACATAAATATATATATATATATATATATATATATATATATATATATATATACAGTAATCTAGTCTTTGACCATCATGTGTCTACAGTAGTGAGGAAATCATTCTATGCTGTACAATTTATAAACAAAAGTATGGCATCTAGGTCCAAGGAAGTCATTGTTCCACTATATTCAGAATTCATCAGACCCATCATTGAGTACAATGCCCACTTTGGGTATGTATCTAACCAGGCATATCCAACAATGGAGTGTCCACAGATGTTTCTCACTAAAAGAATACAGGGCATAAGTAACATGCCCGGTGCAGACCTCCTTAAAGCCCTATCCCTGTATTCTGTCTCCTACAGGATGTTGAGGGGATATCTATGACTGGCATACAGGGCATTCTCAGATCCCACTCTGATGGATCTCCCGCATATTCACAAAATAACCAGCACCAAAATTACCATGTTCTAAAGTCTTAAACCTTGCCTGTGATATAAATAGACATGCTGGCGAGACAGGTATGTATTCAAGAGACTATCCAGTCTCTGGAACAGACTCCTAATCCATGTGAAGCAGAGTTCGTCCATAACCCAATTCAAGTGTAACTTGGACAATTGGATGGGGAATAGGCAATTCATCCCTTGTTTGGCACCTCTGTCTCTAATGGACACAGGGAACCTGTAAATGATTCATCTCCCAGGCCTCTGCTTCTAAATGTTTCATCTTCCAAGCCCCTGCTTACACTTATCAAGGGTACCAGAACTTGTTGGATATTTGGGATGCATGACTAAGCTTAAAAATGCCCTTGTGGTCATTAGCCTAATAAACACCTATGAACCTATGAACCTTTCTCTCTCTCTAGTTATTTGTTCACAATAACTTGGTTCCTTTGCTAGTTTTCTCCAGTAAATTCCAGCCACCTCTTACTTTTTCCCTAATACCCTAATTGCAGTCATCCCTATCAACAGGATCTCCTTTCTCCATTCTCATAAGAAATATTTATTTAATGGATTTATAAGCAATGAAAATAAAGTTACAATTACACATTAAAATGTATTACTTTTGAATAAAATGACTTAGTTTCATTACATGAAGCTAGTTTTATATAGGCCATAAAAATATAACAACAGTTGCATAACACAGTTGTTCAAATGTATTTTTACCTGCATGTACATCATGGCTGTAGTCTCAATAGGGTTACCACCTGTCCCACTTTGCGAAGGACAGTCCCTCTTTGGGCAGTTGTGTCCTGACAAAAAGTATTAAAAATGGCAAATGTCCTGAGATTGTAGGACATAATTATGTCCCATATTTTATGTAATAGTTGCATAAAATGGTTATTTCTGTATCTAAAATACCTAAATGTTATAAGAAAGAGAATAAGCAACTAAACTGCTACAAGAATAAGCTTTTATTTAGGCAAAAAAGTAAAGTTCTATCCTTTGTACTGACCGTGGGTATGTGTCGGCCTGTAAAATCTGATGTGTGTCCTGAAAATGTCGCACTTTGTCCATTTGAAAAGGTGGCAACCCTAAGTCTCAAACACCACACTCTAATTAATGTGGAGTTTGGGAGAGAAGGGTGGGGGTTGCTATGCCAAGTGAATGACCAGCACAAACTTTACTGAGAAATGTTTTACTTCTACTTGCCCTATCAAATCATACACATTTGTTCAGCAAAGGAAATGCAAACTTCAATGAATTGTTACACTCCTGTGTGAGAATAAGTTATAACTGAAGGTTGTTACATGCAGAGCACTGTATTTTGAAAACAGCATTCAATCAGTGGCAGCTGGTGACTTGAAATCAAAGGGGGGCTGCAGGAGACAGCGGAATGGGTGGGGCCAATGGGAAGGGGTGTGACCAACTAGAAAGGGGTGGAGATATTCTCAAAACCACAAAAACTGGGACTTTAATTAAATATGCTGCCCTGGG
The DNA here is from genome assembly GCF_019279795.1 of Protopterus annectens. NCBI lineage: Eukaryota > Metazoa > Chordata > Ceratodontiformes > Protopteridae > Protopterus > Protopterus annectens. The sequence continues at coordinate 1,312,105,279 of NC_056733.1, forward strand.
TGCCAAACAGTCATTATGAGAGTCCAATCAAGACAAAATGAAGTGAAGAAGAAAAAAAATATTTCAATGCATTGGCTACATGAGAGCTTACTTAATATCTAGATGGAAACAAAAAGGTTGTAAGGCATGAAAAAATAAATTACTTTTTAAATACATTACTGGAATGCCAGCCAAAATCAGGTATAAAAAAAACAAGCAGCTCTGAACTCAAACCACTTCTCCTTGCACTGCAGTTTTAACTATAATTGATATTTAGCTTTATAAAAGTACCAACCAACATAGTGAAAGAAGCAATACCCCCACTTGTAAAAATGTTTCTTATCCAAAAAGGACCTGCTGCCTCACAACAACTATCTTCTTGTTTCATGGAGAAAACATGATCAAAGTAAAAAATGAACAGCAAACAAGAAACAAGCTCAAGATACATTGCTTAAAGAATTACTGCACAAATTATAGACTGGCATTCTATTTAGTTTACAGGTAAAGCCTGCAAAGATGACTGAAGTTCCCAACAAATGTAATGAGCTTCTGAAAATACCGTAATCCTGTCACTTATTACAAATAATGTCATATGCATTTCAGTACTTAAGGCTTACACACTATCTAGTTATGTAAATATTCTCTGCATGGCAACAACAAAAAGGCCTTCGATGTTGGTAATTCTTTAACAGCATGCTTATTAAAGCATACCTGATGGTTATTAAAGCATTGTTATTTAAACACAGAGCAACAGGCACTGCAATGACATGCATTTTCTGAATAAGAAGCATAAATCAACAGTATAAAAATATGACAGAAAACCAGAACAGTCTTCAAAATCAAGGACAGATGAAAAGCCACTGTAGTACTTGTGTTTACCTTGGATAGGGGGATACTCTGCACATTTACACTGCATAACTGCTCCTTGCCTTGCTTGGACACATCCAGAGTCACTAAGTGGGGGAGTGGGGTGCAACAAGTATGTCACAATTAATTGTCTCTGGCTGACGGTGATGGCCTTGAACAAGAAATCTGGACAAAGCCATACAGAGAAGTGGGACAAATGCCCAAAAATAAGGGCAATTTTTAAATATTGTTCTAATAAACTTAGAAAGATAATAGAATAGTAGGTCTTACGTTAGTATGAATTTTCTGAAGGGTATGAAATCTGACACTCAAATGTATATCATTATTTTCTAACTTCAATCTTTAATGATTAACCACTAATTTGCCAAAAAGCCCCACAATTTTATGAAAAACGGACCAAAAATGTGATGCAAAAATATAAAATACCCACACAATACAGCTGAGAACCTGTCAAAGAAGGGACACTTGTAATATTAGTACTGTTAACTTGAGCAGCCGACAAAATAAGAGAATGTACATGCATTTCTGAAAATAAAAGTAATCTGAAACCGATCATTACAATTATTTATTAATTGTAAACACTCCACATTTTCTTCCAAATTTGCCATTTTGTGGAGGGATTGTTGGGGAGAGCAACATTTTGAGCCAAAATCAGGGACAGTTGAGAGGTTTGGATATACCTAATTCTATAAAGTGATTTATTTAAGCGCACCTCTCATCCTCTTAGCGCAGGAAATTTGGACAAGGCCAAATATATTGGGGGAACATATGAACAGTACTAAAAGTTGCTCTTGTATAAACATAGTCAGTTGACAGAACAACAGGTCTTGCTTTAGCATGCATTTTTCTGAAAAGTATGAAGTCTGAAACTCAATGTCTGTCATTATTTAATGACTTCATTCCTAAATGATTTGCCAGAAAACCACAAATTTTATGAGTAACAAACCAAAAATAAGAAGCAAAAATCTATTAATTCTGCAAAAATCTGGACAGTTAAGAGGTATAGTTCAGCTGGGGCTGTCTGGGTTTGCCGCCCTTCCCCTCCTTACAAAATCATGGTCAAATGGGGCCTCCCCCCTGCAGCTACTCCAATGTACCATGATTTGGCTATTTCACCACATTTACCATAAACACTGTAATGTGCATACTGCTTTACTTCTACAATGATTTGGATTTCATTTAAAAGTTTTATTTTACATTTTACAGCACAGATAATAACAGAAATCTGCTAAACAAAGCAATGCAGTCTCACAATGAAAATAGACTTAACATTAAAACTTCTCTGCTCTTGAAACTCACATTCATTGAAACAGCATTGAAACCCACATAAAAAGAACATGCATTTTGCCAGTGGCAGATAAAGATTCATTTTGGGCTGTTTTCAAATCATAGGCCCCTTGAACATGAAACGTTCACAATATACTTCATACCCTGACGCAAATTCATGCTAATGCTAAACCTGTTGTTCTATCAAATTTCTCGGTTTGTAGGGACAATTGTCCCTTATGGCTTTGTCCAGATTTCTTACCCTGATGGGTTGGGAGGTGTAATGAGCGATCTTGCTCTATTTAAATTGCCATACAGCAATTCTGGTGTGCAGGGGACGTGTGCATTGTGAGAGACCTGCTCTCAGACATACCCCCTGCATTCTTACACAGAACCATGTCTGTATTAAAACACGGCAGAACGCCTTCATGAATATGCAATGTGCACTGTCATGCTGCACAGGAACAGTCCCTTCCATGCAGGAATAAGCTATTCCTGCATGGAAGTTTACTGAATCCAGGGGGTACAACCTTAAGGCTTTATAGTCTGAACACAATCATAACACAACTGTGCATGACTCCATAAACTCCATAATGCTTTGTGGCACAAACACTATCAGTTTTATTAAATGTATTATGTCTATAAAAATAAAGAATGAATTCCCTTGTCAGGAACTAGGAGACGAGTCATGGTATGACAATCCCATGTCATGCACCCATTGTTTTCAAGAAATGTATTCAGGACGGGTGGTAACCTTGGTGTTGGTGTTAGTTGGAGAAAAGATGTAGTAAACATCTCCCAACAAAACTAGGTTTCACTTTATCTTTTAATAAACATTGAAATGAACCTTTTGCTTTTTTAACACTATAGCTGGATAAAGGTAAATGAAGCAGAACAGCAACATGTGATTCATAGATTAGTACTAAGCTAACTGCCCTTGCGAGCCATTTTAAGCCTAGCCAATTATCCCTTGTGAGACTCAAACCCTGCACCTTGTGCTTGCAAGGCAAACACCTTAACCATTAGGCCACCCTCCTGATGAACATGCTTTATGGCTGCTTCAACAAAGGTGCTTTATCCCAGAGCAAATGTGCTTAAAACCTCAAAAGACTGCAGCTCTGTGCACAACAGAATGGCTACACCATGCTTTTTCTCTGATGCATGCAATGAAGACGCTGCATTACATATCTGAAGTCAGAATGTTTGGAGTGCTCTTCCGATATCAAATGAGTCTCCTGCATGACCAGTGAATACAGTGTCTCACTCTTGTCCAATTCAAATAAACTGTCTTGCTCTTTTTATAGGGGGAAATTAATTCCATTAATTTTATCTGGTAGAAGTTTCATTCAGGATCCCAGGACAACTTATAATTAGATTATCACATATAACAGGGCTCACTATTTTCAGATCAACAAAAACAATTTCTGAAAATTGCTGCAACCCCACCTTTCACTGTCTAAAGCTGGAGTTTGCAAAGACCAGCTTACAATAAATTTGAAGACAAAATATATACTCCTGATATACACCTCATAATATCAACTGAAGAAACTGTCACACAGAACCATTAACAGTGAGAAGTCTTACCAACTAGATAAAATTAAAACTAACATGGCTTCCAAGACCCTCTGGCATATCTTGCTATAATCATTTATCCACCTGCAACTATGTGACAAACTAGGTTCCATTAACATTTTAAAAACCTAATAGCAAACAATGTTTAGTATTGGCATTACATTGAAACACCTGAAATAAACAGTTTGCCATAGACAAAATAAGTAACTGTCATTGTCAGAATATTGCATACTATAGCTTCCCAAATACTTGACTACTTATAATTGTATGACACATTTGTAAATAAGTGTATTATAGTTCAGATGTATGTTTAATATAACACTATTTATTCTCTTCATATGTAGCCTGTGAGTGTTACTTGATTTTAAAAACTAATCTATAAAGATTTTGTAAAAAAAAAGAATACTGCATACTACTCGTATACAACTATATGACAGAGTGCTATGTTTATCACCATTAATATATTGCAGAGTCAGTAAATAAACAAAATGCAGTACTCAGCAAACACAGAGGTTAAATAAATTAAATCTGACAATAAAAATGAAAACTTAGGATGAATAACCATCTGTGCCTACAAACTGTACTGACCCCAACCCTAAACATTGGCAAAACAAACTGGACAGCATTTGTAATTAGCTGCTTCAGTTATAACCAGTAATCTTCCAGACACCCCACAAAAGTATAAGCATTACATAATTAAATGCCCCAAGCTACTACCTGTCTCTAGTGCAGGCAACACATGAAAAACTTTAGCCATCTGTGAGTAGAGGTCCTGTTCAGTCTGAGTCACTTGGGGTGTACTCTTCCCTTTCAATATTGCTACACAGATCACTGTTATTAAACTAACATCTAAAGCTTCAGTATTGTTCAGTCACTGAACAAACCACTAAATAAATAAATGTCCACATTTATGTTAAATGCTGTATTCTATCATACTGTGCTACACATACATACCACCAAGAAGAAAAGAAACTCTGTACTTCTTCTTTTTCAGCCAACGAACGAAATAGGCCGCCAACGCCAAGCAATAAAATCCACCACAACTTAGTCGAGTCAAGTCCACAAGCCACAACCCAAACTGGCTGCAACTGTTTTATTCTCGCTCTTTTCCCAGCACATAAAGCCCGGGAAGAGAGCGACAACCAATCAGCAGCATTTAGCCCAGCAAGCACGTCATGACGTGCCTGCGGACGTCGCAGTCTGAGCCCCTTCCAATTCTATGCGGTTTGGAACCGCATAGACTTCTGGGCATCACAATGATGCCTTAATTCGTCCCCCAGGCTGCAATGAAAACAAAACAAAAAAAAATCTATTTAAAACCGCCGCAACCCGAGGCGGTTACAGTGAGCATGCGCATACTTCCGAGTCGCGGACTCGGAGAGACCTGGCTACAAATTTGTTGTTTTTAAACTAAAAAATAAAAAAGGTACTTTTATTCTTTTATTTTCATTTATTCTTGCATTTTCTGAGGGGGCTGCAGTCCGGCAGTCTGATGCCACAAGCCGCCCCTGCATTCCATACACATTTCATACATTTACATTGTTCTCTTGCATGACAGGGAATATTGGCACAGTATTGTACAAAACTGTACAGTAGTGCATATGTAAGAGAAAAGAAAAAAGTTATTGCTTTGGCAGAAGTACATACACACAAAGACACAGATACACACACATATATATATATATATATATATATATATATATATATATATATATATTTATATATGTGTGCATGTATGTATATATATATATATATATATATATATATATATATATATATATATATATATTTATGGGTCTACATTGATTCACTGAAAACTCATTTCACTGAATTTCAATTCACCCTCAAAAAATCACTGAAAGCTCAAATCACTGAAAACTCATTTCACTGAATCACATTTCACTGAATGTAAGTACTATTGGGCAAATTAAATGTATTGCGATCCTGGAGTTAGTACATATAGTTGGGGGTGTGGGGGGGACACAGCCATGCACATTGGGGGGGGTGGGCATAGACCCCCACCTATTTAGCTTTTATACTTATGTATCTCATTTCACTGAAAGCTAAAAATATAAAACCAAAAGTAGGCTGGGGGCTATGCACCCACACACCCCCAACTATATATACTAACTCCAGGATCGTACTACAGTGGGGTTACAGTCAGTAAAATGTGATTCAGTGAAATGTGTTTTCATTGATTTGAACTTTCAGCGATTTGGTTGAGTGTTTTGAAAGTTGGCCAACTATGTCTTTGCCCTTCAAGTATTTAGTGAATCACAGAAGTGAACTTCGTTGAATACTTGACGATGTGGTGTTCACTGTTACGGTGTTTTGACAGCATAATACAGATCCTATATATGTATGTACTGTAGGTAGAATTGTCATCCATCTTTTAATTACAACTAAGGAAGAAGTAGTTTATAATCACCAGCAACAACAAAAAAGAGTAGAAAGACTTCTGGTAGGTATAACTGAAGTCCAAGAGAATTCTATCTTACTAGTTTGTCATATGTGTAAGAAACATTAAAAAAAGGATTGAGATCATTAGATTATTGTAAAAAGAGAGAGAAATATGTCTGTGTGTAACTCCTGTACTCGTTTTATGTCTGTCTTCTGAATTGGTCATAAGGAAAATATTTTATAGCTTTGTAAATGAAAAGATGAAAGAAATGCAATTGAAATAGTGGCAGGTCCAGGAATCTGTAAAGGGGGGGGGGGCTTAGTCTGGTTAGTTGACTACTGGGGTGGGAGTGGGAAAGTGGGACACTGGGTTTGGGGAATGTGATAAGATCACCATATGATGTTCTGATATCATGTGTGAAAAGACAGCACTATACATTCAGTTGCACTTTATTTTGCTGTGGATGTGGTAGTGAAAACAAGTAAATCCTGTGCAGCACACAGCAGTACAATTGTTTTTCAACATATGCTTGAAAGAGATGCTTGGATGCCCATGCCAAGTCAGTCCCTATCCATGGCATAGCTATCATGTGCAGTGTTGTAACCTAGGAAACAATCCCACTGAAGGTGACATTAGCTACAAGTACCATAGTAAATTTAAGTTTTTTTTTTTTGTAAATAAATCATGTGGAAATACTGAAGTTCGGTTAAGTAAAAGTAACACAGCAATTAAGAAGATGTTATGAAAAAATCCCAAAAGGCAAATACTCAGTTTAGTAATTTTGTTACTCTTATAGATGTTACTAAAATATGTTCATACAAGTATCTTTTGACTACATACTTCCTGAGTTATTCTTCATATAGTTTTAGTTTCATCTTGAATTTGACTGTATTAAACCTAAAAACCTGCAGTGTCTTCCTTTTCATCTTTTCAGGTTATTCACTTTGCAAGTCAAATAACCACTAATCTAGCCACTACATGAGTAATAGCATGCCCTAATTATGATTTAAAAAAGAAAAATATTCAGCAATGTATGCTTTAAATATACAAGATGCTTTGTTAAAATATTTCACAGACCCTATTGGCAATATAGAAAAGCCATACGTAATCTACTTAAATCTGGGTCAGAAACTTGGCTACCTATATTGATAACAGACTCTTTACTGACCCCCTTGCCTCTGTGGTGGTTAGAAAATCCTTTAGTGTGAATTTTGTTTATTTAATAAGAAGTTTGATCATTTTTCTTATGGCATTAATCGAATATTTAATAACTTTCAAAATATAATTGATTGTAATTACAACATTAAACAATTTCTATTTCTTATATTCCCTATAGCATATTCCCCTGATCACCTAGATTCTTTCAACATTAATGCAATGCAAAAATTAAAGAAAACTAACTTGATATTCTGGCATCAGTTTATTGAAAATAAAAGTATTACACCACTAAACTCTCTTTTATGTAGCTTTGATAATAGTCAAGACAGTTCGCTGTTTATACGCTCATTATGGCAGTTTATAGAAAACAAAATGAGAGTATCAATCATCCTAGAGACTGAATCTATACCTAGTTTGATTCAGCTTTTTATTAGTTGTCTTGAAAAGACAAATAATCAAAAACTAAGTATCTTGTCTATCTATAAGATACTAAGAGAAGACACTCTAAAATTTGACTCAGACTTTTGGAATTACTATGTAAAGATTAATGGAGAACAAATATCTGATGAATCCAAAAAATTGGTATTGAATTCTACGTATGGTACCTCTTCTGCATTATATTGGAGATTGTATACATGAAAATTTATGAATATAGGAGTTTCTGTACTCCACATAAAATAAAATAAAATAAACCTTATACTCAAAAACAGTGAAAGTAAATGTTAGAAATGTGATAAATTACTAGAAGCCAACTGGGTTCACATGTTCATTGAATGTAGAAATGCTGTTCAATACTGGAAGACTTCAGATATTTTGTAAATGCTTTATGGTCTGATAACTGTCATATTTCTAACTAACTAATCCTATTTAATGTTCCTATACCTAATGTAACACCTAAATCTTGGATTCAGTTACTCTGGTCAATTCTTGCAATTGCCAGAAAAGTTATTACTTTGAACTGGAAGTGTAAACAAGATTTGATGTTTAAATATTTTATTAATTTAGCAAAAGTTGTTTGTAAAAAAGAACTGCAAATCATTTGTTATAAAACTTATAACATTACTCATAAAAAATAGCATGGCAAAACCTTTTGAACAAATACTGATAACTTCTCATGGATAAAATGATTGCTTATCATGGATGAATGTAAATATAGTAAATCATTTTGTTATTGTTTTATTGTATTTGTTATATGTACATTTGCATATTTTTATAATGAAAACAAAATAAAAATAAATGTTTTTGAAAAAAAGAAAATCCTTTAGTTTTAATTCTGTCCCTTGTATTATCCAGCCATTGTCTAATGATTCCTTCCTTATTAGGGTCATCATTGAATATAATGCCTGATTCAGGATGTACCTCACTAACAATTAAATATTCTTAAATCACAACTAAATTTCCTCACTAGACGGACTAAAAGCTAAGTCCATATACATTATTTCACAAAGACTCCTCAGGGGTGATCCTTGCTTATGAACAACCCAGTATTCTACCACCTTATTCACAATAAATAGAAATGTTTTAAAGCAAACACCTGTTCTGGAGACTTAAACCTTTACTAGAATATCAAGCACACCAAACAGCATGATTGGTATGTAAACCTGTATACCTCCATTTCTAGAATATGCCGCCTTTATATATCAAGCAGAGAAATTCCATAGCAACCTTTAAAACCAATCTGTACTACTGAATGGAAGACCACAAACTTTCACCTATGCCATAAAGGGGGAAGTTAACTTAATGGAGACATTGTTAATTTCCCACCAATATTGGGTAACAGGGCTGAGATTCTTGATGGCCCCTTAGCATTAAGGCTGAAACAGGCATTCAGCATGCTTGATATGCAAAGCTGATTGAAGATGTTATTCCCACTGAATACGGTAAAACAGTAGTGCAAGGAAGTATGTGCTGAAGACAGAAAATGAAGTAAATACGATTGACTTCTTGGGAGCAGCTCTGACATAAGATGGGAGATGCCTAGTATTAAGTAGTTAAAGAGTTCCAATTGGGAAGTACACTGGAAGTGAGGCACGACAAATAGTAAAGACTGAGATATCTGGAGTTGACCATTATGCTGTTTGGCTACACTTTACAAACACAGACCCCTGGATTCATGAAGCTTGCGCCAGGCACAGGCATAGCGTAGGTGGTATAACGCCAAACATGGCCGCCGAGCGATTCAGGTACAATCCAATTTCACATGCACTACCGGCGTATGCCAGATCTGCACAGCCCTCGGCTTAGGTATGCTAATCACTATCATTATTAATATGTTTTTTCAGTTAGTTTTTCTATAAGTAGGTTTTGTATAAATTGAATCTCTACATACAATATTAAATGAATGTTAGATGATATTTTAAAGTGCCTATAGGGTTAACAAGTTAATGAATTGACTGATTGTTTAATTGATGAGTATATAAAAGAGAATGTGTGCATTTGAATATTTGCTCCATTGAAGGCGGATTGCCGAGGTACCAGGACGGATGTATAACATGGATTAAAGTTATTTCTCTTCATCTCACCTTTTGACTGCTTCTTTTGCTGGTGTATTTTTGAAGCAATGCAAATCCGGCCTGGCCATTGCTAAGCAAAGCCGCAGGACAGGGGTGGGGAGGTAGGTATAGCATCGTTTAGCTGAGAGCACATATGGTGCCCGAAAGCGCATGTGTACGGGGAGGAAAACGTGCCCGAAACCCAGTAAGTGGACGCACGTGCCACGCACCATAGCTCAAACAGGAAGGTCAGGGGAAGAAAATAAGGAAATGCCACAGTAGGGTAATTGGAGTACAACTGAGCAATTAACACCTATTAACTCACAGAGGGCAATCAATGGCAGCTGACAAGTCTGCTCGCAGAAACCTGCAAAACAGGATAGTGGAGGTGTCGGATTGCAAAGAAAAGAGAACTGTCATAGCAGAGCAAAGCAAACCTGCAGTAGACTGGCCATAGAACACATTACGCAAGATAAGCCAGGTGTAGGAAGTAAAAATGAAAGCAGGCTGCTGGATGCATGCCAGAAAATGGGAGGTGAAGCGTGAAGAAATGTAAAGGGAAGGGCAAGAGGTAATCCACGGCAGCCAAATGTAATTCAACACCAAAGGCACCACAGTACTAGTTCCTGTCGTAAAACACATAAGATACCCTTTAGCTACGATCGTACATATGTACATGTACATATCATCGGTGTTCACAGCACAATAGTATAAAGTGTGAAAGCACCCCACACACACCTGTGTATTCCCAAACACTGCACCATAGGTGTAAACATACGGGGAACTTTTACAATGTATATGTTGGGAGCTGCCATAGCTGTGATTCATCACCATGTGTTAGAGACTGACGGTGTTGTGGAGGATGATGCTGACAACCACTGCAGGCCCCAGAGGAGGAGAAGAGTGTTCAGACCAAGGGTAACCTACCAGGGGCTACATGATCTGGAGATAGTAGACCGTTACAGGGTGGACAGGGACATCTTACAGCAAATAGTTGAGCTGGGCCGGCCACGCCTGAGATCCAGAAACAACAGAGGGGAACCCATCCCAGTGGACACAAAGGTATGTGTAAGCTTGCAAATACTAGCCACAGGTACCTTTCAAAGGCCAACTGGAGATATAATGGGGATCTCACTGGCATCATTATCCAGGGTACTACACCAGTTCCTGGATGCCATGTTACCACATGCCAATGAGCATATATACTTCCCCCGAACTCAGGAGGAGTTGGCCAGCAATATGCATCTCTTCCACCATGTGGCACACTACACAGAGGTACTGGGTGTGATAGACTGCACGCACATACATATCAAGTCACCACCCGGTGAGCATGGTAGGCGCTACATAAACTGCAAGGGATACCACGCCATCAACTGCCAGGTCATGTGCAATGCCCAGGGCATTATCATGGATTTGTGTGCTGGCAGCCCTGGAAGCTACCATGACTCCCACATCTCTCAAGCCTCACAGCTGTATCAGGTATTTGTCAGGGGGGACATCCCACATGGCCACCTTGTGGGGGATGCTTGCTATGCACTGGAGCCGTGGATGATGACTCCCATCAGAAATGCACACACACCCATGCAGGAACGCCATAATGAGGCACAAGCACAAACCAGAATCATCATAGAGCATGTGTTCAGGATGCTGAAATCACGGTTCCGTTGCTTGGGCATATCTGGTGGAGCCTTGCAGTACTCTCCATTCACGTGTGCCCACATCCTCATAGTATGTGCCATGCTACATAATATGATCCTGCGGAAACAGCTGCAGCAGGGACAAAATGGTGAAGGCCCTCACAGCCCACCGCAATTGCCAAGGCCATCACAGGCACAGAGGAATTCAGACCACGAACACCATGTGCCAGCCCCAGTAGGCAGACGGAGGCGTGCCCAATATGCCTATGCCTTGGCAAAGAGGGAACATATAGCACATACTCTGACAGTGTAGGCCCCTATGGACTGACACACCTCTCCACCTGCACACACAGTAAAATGGATGGCACACACACACACGACCACCTGTAAATTGTAATGTATAGGTGGCCTACTGTGTGAATCCTACATAGGCAGCCCTCAGCCATTGTACACACAACAGCTATTGGAACAAGGATTGCCAACACCTGAACAGTACATGCACCTATCAGCATATGTTGGTACTGTGTGTATAGGTTCCTAGGTACATCAGTAGGAACATGTCCGATTGTCAGAGGCCATTCATCAATCAAGGCAAACAGTGTCTGCTTTCGCCACCACATCGAGTAACCAACTGTCGCTCAGTGGAGCAGAGCCAATTGCGAGATCCATGTGTGTAATCACTGTTCCCCACACACTCTGCATGGATTCCCTGGTGCGTTAATGAGGGGCTCCATATAATGTAATCATGGATGTAGTGGCGAAGCATGGGGTGTACCCATGACAGGTATCTGTCACCCCAGCATGCTCCACCTACGGTTCTGTGAAGGTATAGCACATTATAGTGTGTGGCTCACTGTGACATACATACCCAATGCTGGAGCATATCCATTAAACATCACTTGGACATACCATTAATAGGTCTCATCCATATGTAAACTAACTGAGTTACCCATTTGATCGCAGTATGGAGTAACAGCCATAGTACAGTCCACATACAAAATGCCATAACATGTGTACAAATCCCAGATGCCCAAGTGGTAAATGCAGTGACTGTCGTGCATGTTTCTGGTCCCACGTCCTGCAAGGGATGTAACGTAATCCCGAAGGCACGAATAATGCATGTTGGATGCAGGTCATCAGATCATGTTTAGCACATGTTAGCGGGAATATGCATTGCCCAGTGCTGGTAAGCGTCGTTTAACTCATTAACCCCGAGTACCTTCTCATGGCGCCTCTGTGCTTAACACCAAGTGCGCCATGAGAAGATACTAAATGCAAGCTGTTACCCCCGAGTGCCTTTCACAAGCGCGGTAAACTCTATTGCAGGTTTGCAGCTGAGTTTAATGTAAAACATGCTGATATCATAACTGAACTTGTAATTTATCTTATTCAGTTATGATTCAGCATGTTTTTACATTAAGTTTCCATTAAACTTTTATTAAAAAATCATCTTCTAAAGTTGTTGATAAAGCAAGTGGTGGCAGCCAATCGGATTTCTGCAATCCAAGCTACCACTTGCGTCACACCTCCACCCCCAAAATTATGTTCCTTTGTTTTGCTCTGACAGCACAATATTCAAATTTGACAGTCAGAACGTTATAGGGATAGACTCACTCATTTTACAGTTTCTGTGCCTTTATACCAATGCAAATATATTTTTTAAAACAACTGCTAATGCTTCCGTTATTCCTTACAAACTTCAGCGCTCAATATTTCAAGGGCTTCTCTGTTCAGTCAGTTACTGTAATGCATTGGTTCCGGGAGCAGATTTATAGTTAAAATTGTTGAATTCATGCCACTGAAGCAGTGATCAGCGGACAGTTATGTAAGGTAATCTATTACTTAAGGAATTGTTTAGTTACAGGAAATAAGTCAGTAGACATCTAGACGAACTGGAGATAAGCTCTTTCTTTAGCAAATGGCCCTCCTTGGTTAACGAGAGAGAGCGAGGGAGCATTTTGATGCATAACTTTTTTTTTTGTAACATTTCTGCGCTGGGCTGTAGCAAACCCCGCCCAAATGACCTCCCATACCATTGAGTTACATGAGGTAGAATTGCAGGCTTTATGTGTCAGTGTGTATTTTCTGAAGAAAAGGAAGTCTGAAAATCAAAGATGCTTGCTAAACTAACAAGCGTTAGTGTGCTTTAGTGAATCCTTAAATGCATTTTTTAATATTTTGTTCTCTCTGGCTGCGTTATGTTAGAAATATTAGTCGGTCTTCCTGCCAATCAACAGTTTAACTTAACCCTGTTTGCCTTTTGGTTGTCAATCAAACGGAACACGCCCACACATGCCCAATACATGTAAGTCCCATTAGTAAAGAAAAATGGAATTTAGTCAGAGGTGGATCGGTGACCAGGTGTATTTGTAAAACTAATAGCTGTAAAGTTATAACAGTATTCTGGTAGTAACTAGCGAAAACAGTAAGACCAAAGTCAAACCGAGCTCCTCTTAACGTGGGTTTATTAAACCACTACTTTGTTAAGTGGCGAAAATGCTGGCTGTATTTTGTTTATTTAATAAACCCACGTTAAGAGGAGCTCAGTTTGACTTTGGCTTTGGTGCTTGCTATTTTCATTTTTTTAGTATTCTGGTAGTAATTTAACCGTCAGTGAATATTACAGAACGGAGAGCCCTATTCCAAAATACTTTCTTTCAGTGTGATTTATTTTTGGTGTAAGGCCCATCTGTAAACAGTCTTACAATGGGTGGCAGAGGGGACAGATTCTAAAAGACTAGCTTTCTGACTAAGTTACTTATTTATTTATTTACATTTGTTGACCGGGAGTGTCCGACTGGACGTAGGTCCATTTTACACTTGGGTCCACATTTAGGTCCACTTACAACGACGGCATTTTTAATATAACCAAGAGCGATTAATATCTGTGTAGTTCACATCTCACTTGAGACCAAACAGAATTAATTCCACTTTATAAGCTTACCCTGTGAAGTAGAACTGTTTTTACTTTTTGTTTTCGCCTCTAATTTATAGGAAGAAATATTTACTGTTTTTGAAGTAATTGTGGCTAGTTCAGAAATCAAGGTTCTGACCAGATTAGAAGCAAAAGATTAGTTAAAATTGACAGTTCAAGCCAACATATTGTATTTGTTTAGGAAATTTTAAAATGAGTAGGTAATCCCCTATCTGAAAACTGAGCTCCTTGTTTTGGTGATTTCATTTTATTTTTCTGGAATCAGTACTACCCTGTTAAATCTTTTCAGATGATATTATATAGCTTTGAAAAGATACCAGAAACCTTTATTATGGTTCAGGAAGCTGCAGTATGTAAATAGGGCAGATGAGAAGTTTGCTGTTTCAGTTTTACTCTTGCCATCCCTGCCAAAACAATAAGAAACTCAGCAAAATATTGTTTTTTGCCTGTTTCTTTCTTATGCACAGCAGTATGATCTGATCGATTTTATGGGACCAGCTCAAAAGTAATGCTTGTCAACTAAAAATGAAATTAGTATAAACCTATGAACCTATATGCTGTGGAATAAAATCCCAGTCCATGTGAGGCAGAGCACCTCGCTGGCTCTGTTCAAGAGAAATCTTGACCTGTGGATGGGAGATCGTAGGTTTACCCTGGGAATCATCTCTGTGTCACTGCTGGACAGAGGCACAACAAACTAATGGGCACAGTATTTTTTCATATAAGGGATGGCGTAAGCCACAAAAACTTTGGGCTAGGCTTATAAATGCCTTAGGGCAGATAGCCTAGTATAAACCTATGAACCTATGAACAATTGAAGCTCCTTCTCCATTCTTGTATACTCTGCCCATAGCAACACTTGCTCACGAACCCTCGCAGCAAGCCAATTTCAAATGGTTTTCAACAAGGAACTAGTGGTAGGCAATGGAAGCCATCTCTTGCTTAACACCTCCCACCACTCTGTTCTGTCTAAATAAATTGAGTCCTACAGTACATCTTTCCCTTTCTTTTTCTGCATTTTGTGTAATTTACTACTGTATCCCTCTGTTTATCAAGCCATTCGCTTACTGTCATGATCTGGAAAGAAAAAGCTGCAACGGAGATCAGTTCGTGTTTTCACCTCTGAGCCTGCCTAATTCTTCATTAATGTAAGATAGTCTTATTCTCTATTTTGTTTTATTTTACTGCAAGATAAGATTAAAGATCCTTCTCAGAAAAGAACGTTAACTTCTAGTAGTCATTATAGTTCCAACGGAGAAGGTGTGGAGAAAGAGTTTGCTTGTTAGTTTATAGAAAGTTATTATTATTATTATTATTGTTATAGTAATAAGAAGTATTTGTTTTGGTTGTCGGTTTATTGTTGTGTAATAAAAGATTTTAGTAGGTAAATTTAGAATTGTTTTGATATTAACGGCACTATTTCGTGATATAAAGCAATTTGGAGGAAGTTACGAGTTTAGTAGTGTTAGAGTTTTGCTGTTATAGTTTGTGCTGTAGCTTTAAGAGTGATTTGTGTTGGTAACTATTCTAGTATTGATTTGCTGGGTGTGTTTTTAATTGTCCAGTAATGCTGTTTGAGGGTGCTGTAAATGCAGCCAAAAATCTTTTACCTAAACCATTGTTCTTTTCTCTGTTGAAAGCAAACTGATATACTTCCATAATCTCTATTTCTACAGATCGTTTGGTAAGTTTAGAATGTATAATGTTTGCGCGTAGTATTTAGAAATATGTTTAGTTTGGTTATACATTATTCACATTTATTTAATTGGCTCCTACATCCGGTGTGTCTGTGTGTAGTGGGGATGCATAGCTTTCGGATGATGTTTTAGAAGGGGTGAAGTTAATATCATTTTCATTTAAGCCACATGTGTTCTTTGGTAGTGCCCTCTATTACAAATTAGTGCTTGGCATAGTTAGTACTCTTTGTAGATTGAACTATATTGTGAACTGAAGTAGCATCTTGATTTATTTATTTTTTTTGCATTAGGTGAAATTCGGGATAACGTCTGGTCTAGTAGAAAGACACCGGCAGCGGATGCTTCATTTGGTTTAAATTAGATTAAAATGGCTTAATTCAGACAGCAAGAAAATGAAATATTTTGTTACTGGGTGTTTTAGCACATGTGTTGCGTTTTTATCTCTGGCTGTGTAACATTTAAGGTCTACATTGAAGGTATAAAGCAAGTTTTGCTAGACAGGTTGCAGCACGAGTATGCAAGTAAGAATAATGCAATGGCTTGGTATGTCTCACGGTGCAAGAGTCTGAGTCTCCTTTCTGATGTGTGTTAAATTGCACTTGCTCATTCTCTTTTTGACACTTTCTGCGCATTGCATTTCTTTCTATTTGTGGTTGACTTAAAGTCTGATTTTCCTATATTAACATTTGTTTATATGCTAAGAAGAAATTGCAGATGATATACTTTCTTCTGTTAATTTAATTTAGTGTCTTCAGTTTTCTGTGATTTGTGATTTGCCAAAAAACAGATTTTTGTGAGAAACGGACCATAAATATGAGGCAGAAATCTGGATACTTGAGAGGTATGGTAAGGTGGGTTAAAATGAATGACTGCCTGTTGGATTAATTGTTACACTAATCAACCAGATAGTTTAGACATTTCTGATGTTATTTCTGTTTCTGATTCTATGGAGTGGTTGTTGTGAGATCAATGCTATTAATTGTGGTTAAGTGCAGGTGTGGAGAACTATAGAGGATGTAAAAAGTATGCTTTCAGTGTTTGGGATACTACTGCGGTTAAGTGCATATATATATATATATATATATATATATATATATATATATATATATATATATATATATATATATATATATATATATATATAAGTCTGTGCAAATGTGTGCATATCGAGATATATGTATGCCATCCATTCACTTTGTGGTAGTCTAGAGCAATGCATTGGTAGCTGATTTTGTAGTTGAAAATCCTGTTCTTTACCTTCAAAGCACTGAACGACTTAGTAACCTTTGGTTCAGTAATAGAAATGGAGTGTCTCAATAGTTGTTGCCAGCTGTTTCAATTTTAGCTTTGAATTTTGCATTCTGGTATAGAAATCAGATGTAAATAATGTGTGTAATTATGTAAAACTATGGCAGAAGACAAGCTATGTAGTTTATTTCTGCTTGTCTTATTATTATTAATATGATTATAGTGAGTAGTTGCCCGAGTGAGAAAAGGTTATAACAGAGCGACTACTGACAGCATGGAGCTACATTATTTTTATGCATTTCTCCTGGCTTTGTCAGTCATGTGTGGAATTTAGGTGGGAGGAAGCGCTCAGTAATATGTAAGTGTTATACTATTTGAGTGACTATGGCCTTATAACAGATTATGACTGTGTTGCAACACCTGCAGAAGGTAATACAATGAATGCCAGCAATTATCACCTGTGTCTGGCCATGCATAACTTTGCAAGTCATTAGCACTGTGCAGTTACAATATAGTACTGAGTCATTGTCACTTTTCAGGTAAAATTGTCAGCAGCTGTCAGTTTTATTTACATAAGTAGAAGTCGTTATCACATTGATGAATGCACAACTCACATTTGGCTCTTTCTCCACTTGCAGTGATTGCAATACACCCCCACCCCTCCACACTACTTTCATTTATGTCATGTATACAATTTCAAGAAATGTAAGCAATCTAGTACGGAAAATGTATACATTACATCTTCAGTTGCTATTTTTTCATGAGAAAGTGGCAGGAATAAGAGGATTTGAGTTGTACTGCATGGAGAATTTGAATATATATATTATTATTGACTGCCTTGTTATATTTCTTTGCGACTATTCTGCACTGCTGTGGTAAAATATTTCCTCTGCTTTCGAACTATGAAGTCATTCTGTTGAGTTACTGATTATAGTCTTGATCTTTTATTTAGCATTAAATATATTGATACCTCCTTTTGTGGGTGAGATACCAGAGGCATATTTTACCTGTTAGACTATTTGCATATCTGTTTGGTGAGTTACCCAGGGTGTAAAGTAGCTCGGGACATATACACAGACACACATATATATATATATATATATATATATATATATATATACATACATACACACACACACACACAGACAGACACACACAGATTTATATGTGTATGTAGATATATATAGATGGGGATATAAATATATAGATTTGTGTGTGTGTGTATATATATATATATATTTATATATATATATATATATATATATATATATATATATATATATATATATATATATATACAGAGAGAGAGAAAGAGAATTAAGTGCATTGCTTTTCACGTGCGTCTGTGCAGGTATATTATGGTGTATTGCATTGTGTTTTTCAGGTGTGATTTCAAGTGTAAAGCAACACAGCCACCACCATCTGTTGAGGAGAAAGCAAGCAGCTTGTACCTGTTGGGTGAGGAAACTGACTGTGGTGGTTGTAGCAGTGGTTCAGACAATGGTATGCACCTTGATGTACCACATAATGCCAACCAGAGTGAGGATGATGATTATGACTCAGATGAAGGACACACGTAAATAGAAAAGGCAGAGGTAAAGCAGAGTGCCTCACCTGCTTTTTCAGTGTACACGTGCTCTTTCTGTGCTCCCATGTCAGTAGGCAGCCAAGCCCTTAAGCACCAATGCCATGAAGGTCCCTCTTCACTTTTTTTTGCCAACTGCTCTTAGGTTGATGGGTGCATCACAGTTCACCGGTTCAGAAGGGATGACATTCACCTAACTGAGGAGGGCATTGCGTTGTTCTTGACCAACCTCCACAATGGCGTGAGGAGAGCCATGCATGATTGTGAGAAGAATGCAAAACACCCATGACCAAGTCGGACCAGTATAGTAAGTAAAACACTATTATGAAATGTGTTGTGTAAAATTAATTTCTCTGAGCTTGGCAAATAACTGTTATGGAAATTATGATTTTTTTTTCATATTTTGGTAAATAACTTTGCAAGGGAGCATCTGAATGTGCTAAGTAATATCTCATTTTGCAAAGATTATTTATTGTTCTAACATCGTAAAAGAATGATGTCTGTATGTTGTACTCATAGGCAGATATCAAAGTTTGTTTGGGACTTACGGTTAAGGAAATTATGATTTTTTTCATATTTTGGTAAATAACTTTGCAAGGGAGAATCTGAATGTGCCAATTAATATCACATTTTGAAGACAGTATTGCTGGTTCTAACATGGTAAAAGAATTGTGCCTGTATGTTTGACACGTGCAGATATCAAAGTTTGTTTGAGACTTATGGTTATGGAAATTATGATTTGTTTCATATTTTGGTAAATAACCTTGCAAGGGAGCATCTGAATGTGCCAAGTAATATCTCATTTTGAAGACAGTATTGCTGGTTCTAATATGGTAAAAGAATTGTGCCTGTATGTTTGACACATGTGCAGATATCAAAGTTTGTTTCAGACTTAGGTTATGGAAATTATGATTTTTTTTCATATTTTGGTAAATAACTTTGCAAGGGAGCATCTGAATGTGCTAAGTAATACCTCATTTTGCAAAGATTATTTATTGTTCTAACATGGTAAAAGAATGGTGTCTGTATGTTGTACTCATAGGCAGATATCAAAGTTTGTTTCCGACTTAGGTTATGGAAATTATGATTTTCATATTTTGGTAAATAACTTTGCAAGGGAGCACCACATTGTGTGAAGTAATGCATCATTTTGAAGACAGTGTTACTCCTTACATCATGGTAAAAGAACTGTGTCTAGGCACTGTACACACGTACAGATATCACAGTTTGCTTAGTCTTGTACAAATATGAAAATTCTACATTTACAATACTTCTCATTATTATGCCCATATCTTTGCGAGGGAGCATCATTTTGAAGCTGACATTCAGATGCACAACTTCTACACTGATATGTAGGCTCTGTCTGTTACAGGTGATGAGATATTATGCTTTGTTTATTATCAATTATGAGGAAATAATATACTAATCATATTTCTGTGAATATCTCATGAAAGGAGTGTCGCACAGTTATGGTTAAAGTATCATTTTAAAGCTGACATTCATACTAACAAATTAAATTCAAATTGTATGGGTCTGCATGGTACATAGACCAAGATATTGTGCTTTGCTTTTCCAAAAAATTAAAAAAATTGCACAATATCAGCATTCCTTGCCAAATATTTCATTATGATTTTGATATGCACTATCAACATTTACACTGTTGGAAAGGTCAGTGTCTGCTGAACAACTTTCGCGTTTACATTTTTAGTGTAGCTCTTATAGTTAAAGAGTTATGAGCATTTGTTTTCTGTATAGTATTACAAATGGATTTTCTGAAAATGAGCTCAGGCTGGACTGTTGTTCCTATGGTGGAATTCAGCAGGCAGCTTTTCCTGAGCTGCTCTGGAGTGAATGAGTTAAATATGACTATACGAATATGCGTGAAACAGGGCTAAGCTTCTCTGAATATCGCGCAGATCACGGTCAATGATGTCCTGAACAGATGAAACCAGCATTATTCACCCCTGCACTAATACTGCCTGCTCTGAAGGGTAAAATGACCACTGCCAGGAGTAGAACACACAATCATGTACACAATCACTTAACACTAAGCTACCCAAGATGTTCCAATGGCAGGTGTGTAATGTGACAGGTTCAAACACAAACGTGCGGAGTCCAGGTAACAGTATACACCGACATGTACACAATGAAAGGTGTATTCTGCCTGTCACTCTCTCTGTTTTATATATATATATATATATATATATATATATATATATATATATACATATATATATATATATATATATACGTATACATAATAGAGATAGGGTGATAGAGAGATATATGTTGATATATACGGATTCACCTGTATCTGCAAATATGTAGATATGTCAATGACATGTACACAACCAAGGAGGTACAAATAAATAGGATACTGCCAACTATGGAATGTGCCACATACCGACACGTGTAATCACGAGGCTGAAAGACCGAAAGAACACAGTACCGGAACACTAGAACCGCATGTAATATTATCACGATATTAAGGGACATTTAGTTATCGCTGCCGGTGTTGCGGTCCACGTAGGTACCGTGTTCAATTGTGTTTGTGATTGCCATAGTCTGTGTATGTGTGTGTTGAGGGTGCTGTGTGCGTTTCCGTGGGACTGTAATGTGTGTGTGTGTGTTTGCATCGTGTGTCTGTTAGTGCTAACTCAGAGGTAGATCATTACGGTAGGTGTGGTTATAGCTGGCCGTAGGCATACGGTTACCACCTGTCCCACTTTAAGAGGGACAGTCCCTCCCTGGGCAGTTGTGTCCTGACAAAACATATTAAAAAGGGCAAATGTCTGAGATTGTAGGACATAATTATGTCCCATATATTATGTAATAGTTGCATTAAATAGTTATGCCTGTATCTAAAAAATGTAAATGTTACATGAAACATGATAAGTAGCTAAAGTGCTACAAGAATAAGTATGCATTCAGGATAAAAGTATGTGCTATCCTGTGTACTGACCATGGGTATGTATTAGCCTGTAAACACCGATGTTTGTCCTGCAAATGTCCCACTATGGCCATTTGAAAAGGTGGCAACCCATGCCAAAGAGGTTCAGTCACCAACACAACTGCAATGAGTGCAAACATCTGTGACAGAAATACATGGGACAGCTGTCATTTAGTAACATTCCTTTACATATCACTGTATTTCCAGAGGTATGGAAGTATCAACCTCACCTGCATACTATATAGAAACCAATTAACAATGGCCCAATGTATAAGTCCGTAACAACCATAGTTTCAGTCTACTAACTGATAGGTCTTCAATTAGGGAAGGAGCCCACACACATATATGGAATAAGTAGAAATGCAGTCCCCACAAACCTGTATATGCTATGTACACCCACCTACATCTCACACACATGAAACAATAGCAATACAGACTGTAATAACATCACAAACATCCACTCACTCAATTACATCTGCAGAAGCATTAACATACCTTGTGAGAGACACATTTGTAAAAGCACCATGTGAAATCGTAGCTGTTGTATAATGGAACAGACGGCGATGTTACAGGTTTTGTTTGCAATAGTCCCTTATCAGACGGTTGAGATGACAGATACACTCTCATGTAGAACCACATATTCTAGCCGTCACACACAATCCACAGGGGACATGAATCCAAAAAATCCATGTATCTACAAACAGCAGTTACAATTCTACACAACAAAACACATACAGGCCATCTCCCCGAAGGTAGGGCAAAAGGGCAACGCCCAAGTGGAGAATTCAATTATACCCCACTGTTGCCGCGTAACTGGCAAATGGAGTAGCTGCACAGCTGATGTGCATGTAATAATTTACTCAGGAACACCAATTGGCGGCAGGAAACCACATGTTACAGGTATCGACGTATATAAGGATGACTTGCCAGACATTCAAACCGTATGCTCATACCACAGAACCGTTTAAACAGTAAAGGTGTAAGAGAGATATTTACGAAAGTTCGGAACGCTAACAAGGTATGTTGAACACTCCGTATGTTAGTGTATGTATAGCCTGTTTTGTATTAATTAAAAGTGTCCGCAATGCATAAAGTGGGAAAAGGTATTATGTAGTGATGTCTTGCTGAGCATAGTAATGCTTGTAGAAATTGTGTGTCCTGCTGTGTGCCACAAGGTAAACATCACAGACACCACAAGGGATGCGACATGAGGGCTTTAAACAGAACAATTCCACCCCACCCGCTGTCAATGGTAGGGTATGTCCACCAAGTACGTGCCATAACAGGGGATAGTATATGTTGATATACTGTCACAGTAGGCATGTGTATGGGCATATAATGACAATAACATGCCTAAGATGGTCCTGCTGTGCAAGTATGCTTTGCATTATGGGATAATATGTAAAATATGTGTAATGTACAGTATTGTAGGTAGATATGTCAGATATTCTACACAGCATAACAGTTATATCATGCAAACAAAGGTATCGTCTATTGGCATGTACAATACACAATAACAGGATACATATGGCCTGTAGTCACGGGACACTGTAACAGCATGATAGCTAATCGAAATGGAAGAGCTACTCAATTAACCATGCACAAAGGACATGTAATAGCTTCACAGATTCATAGTGAGGTACTATGCTGTCTGGCAAGTCTATGTGTAAGCCCAACTACAGTGTTTACACAGGCAGCACCTCTCTAGGGTAGTGTCCTGTCTGTGAACAGCAGAGCCATGTGTTACCTGCACCTCTGCACAGTACAGACACTGCAGTGATCCCTGGAGTACATGTGTGTCTCCCATCCACCAAGTGAGGTATCTCATAAACAGTGCTACTGAGTGTCCCTGCGTGATGTACATATGAATCATGTTCCAAAGCATGGTGAGTGTCTGGTTTGGGAATGTAACCCTCAAGAACATCCCACTCATTGTTGCATTTGTGCACATATCCATGAGCATGTTGCTCTCAGTGGCTTTTGCTTATGTTGCTTATGTGGAGTATATCCATGAATATTGTTGTTGACATGGGCCCTGTATGTTCAGCAGAGGTCACCCCTGAGTATGCAGTATGCAAATGTGTACAGTCGTGGTGTCCGTAGTACTGCCGCATACGTCAACCTTCAGAGCTCAATAATCCTCATGGTGTGTTAATGTTGTGGTATGTAAAGCCGCTGCTGTTCTGTAAGGTACATCCTAAATGGGGTGTTGTACAACTGAATGTGTGTATATGTCAGGAGTTTAGAGGTACAATGGGTGCCTTTGTTCCAGCTACAAACCCAGTACAGATAAGGGTGGCCACGTAGAAGGATATCCACACCACATTGGAAATATGGTTATCAAAGGAGTGGGTGCTACATACGTGTGTACTAAGATCCCGTATAATGTCACATGTATGTAGGGGACTACCACCTATGTGATAGTCAGTGGGTGATTAGTGTAATCCAAAGGGGATGTTCATGCACCTGAAATACAGTAGGTACTACAGTATGCTACCCTCATTGTGTGGGTCCTGTCCATGAACCACTGTGCATAACATCCTGAGACGTAGGGGTCGATGTGCAGGTGGATGTGTATGTTGTCAATACCAGAATGGAGAATGGTGCTGAAAGCCAATGAGAGGACAATGTAGGCTGTGTGAACCCCCTTACTGTCATCAACTTCCCTGGTAACTGTATCAAAGGAGCCCACCAGGTGTAGGAGCCATGGTCTGGCCCTAACAAGTCCAACCTGGGTGGCATCAAAGGTCTGGAGCCCACCAATGTCTCTGTGAATGACTTCCATGATGATGTGTCCCATAGCCTTGCAGAATAGTCCAGTCAGGCGTATAGGGCAATAGTCCCTCTGGTTCATTGTGGCACCACCTGTGTGGAGTGTGATAACTGTGTCTGTGTGCCATTCAGGGACCACAATGTCTCATACAAGGCTATTAGTGAATCTGGTGGCCAAGTGAGGAGACATGTCATTCTGAGGTTTGTGTAAATCACAGCCTGGGATGTTGGATGGTCACATGGAGTCTGTATTCCACGCCTTAGAGAGTGCAGGTTGGAACTGTGTAGTTGTGACCGCAGGGACCCTGCAATGTTCCTGCATGGATTATGGCCCTGTAGGGAGTGAGAGGGTGTAAAGTTAGCATTGAACCCATCCACCAGGATGTTGCCAACATCACTCGGTTCTGTAATGTTCCTGAGTAATCGTTCTATGTCAGAGCAGATGTGGGTATTGCCAATGATTACTGACATACCTCCATAATGCTTTGTGGTACACCCTGGAATGTGTCGCAGTAATGTTTACGTAGCTAGGTTTGGGGGATGTGATAAGGGATCCCAGAGCCCTACTGAGGCTGACCAGTGAGCTACCCCACCCATGGGATTGTACTCCACTTTGCAACAGCCTCCACCTTTTGTTGTACATTATGTCCATGGAACTGGACCCCCAGAGTGGCGTCCGTTATCTGGTGGGTACCATCATGGCTCTGTTTGGAATAGCATGATCCATGCAGTCGTGTAAGTGCTAAGGAAGTGCACTGGGGTATGTTGCAGCGTTTGTATGTGCATTGTCCATCTGCACGGGTGTCATGACATTTACTACTGCTGTCATAAGACGTCTGTAGTAGGCATTGTACTAATCTTGTACTGTGTATGCCGTGAAGGGTGTGGTGCTGGGATGTGGATAACAAGGGTGATTAGCATATGTTTGGAAACTACCAATGAGGGGATAACCACAGGTGTGGAACACCAGTGACATGTTGGTAATGTCCATGTCTAGGATATTGTTGGTCTTGGTGGTGGTGTGTATGGGTTGATTCAGCCGAGTGGAGGTTATGAATCCTGGACAGCGTTCACCTAATGTGACGGTACATGAGTAGCTATCCCAGTTAAGTGTGGGGTAGTGTCAGTCGCACATCAGTAGTACCTGTCTGAACCTTACTGTCCAGTACACCAAGAAATGAGGGCCGGTAACCGTGGGGTATGTTGTTGAATCCATAGCATGTTACAATGTGTATAGCAGTTCTAGCCACAGTTAGTTGCACGTGGATCACCTCTGATGCATTGTGCTAAGTAACCAGCCAGGTGGTGTGTACAACATAGTGAAATATGGGCACACCTCAGCCGTGGGTGTTCCGGTCCAGGTTACATGACTGAAAGGTGTGGTCTGCGTATAACCTGTCAGTGCAGGTGTGCTCTGTGGAGCCTAGAGGCAGGTCCCAGTCACTGCAGAGATATGGAAGTGGTCCATTATAAGGAGTGCCGTGCCTGTGTGTGTCAGAGATGATGTCAAGCACTGAGTCACATGACCCCATGTTTTGCTTGTCTGTTCCCGTTCTGGTGGTGAATGTTATTGGAAACTGTGCAAGACAGGCAGTATCGGAGCAGCAAAAGCCTTACATGTTATCTGTACTCCCAGGGCTGACAGGTCCAGGTCATCTGTGCCAAAGCATCGTGTTTTGTAGATCATGTCATTCAAAGCGGACAGATACTGGATGCCTGTGGAATGACAGCAGAAGCATAGGCAACTGTTGAAGTGAAACAGTCAGTTGTTGTACAGTGGTATCTAGTCTGGATGAATGCAGAATGCTCCCCAGGGCTTGGCTGATACCTTCTGGGCTACAAGACCAGAGAGCTATTGCACGTCCCTGCACATGTAGTCTGGGAAGTTACATCTCAGGGCAGTCACATTAACATGGAGAATGACAGTCAAATTGTACCTGGTGAGGTGTGGCATGGGTGCATAGGTTATGTTGCAGAGCCAGTTACCCGACAGCTAGATGTAAGCAACTATCACCTTGTGTAGCCTGCTGAGTGGGACATCAGTGTGACCGCCTACAGAGTCATCTATGACTGGTGTGTTGGGTATGTTATAACATCCTATTGGCTGTATTTGATGGACACACATGAGTCTGTGGGCTATAAGTAATTGTTGTTGTGTTGGTGATGGGGGCTGCCTCTGGTGCCTACACAGAGTATGGAGAGGTTCTGCAAATGTCGTACTCATACTATGTGTGGCCTGTGGTGGTGGAGATCTTGTGAGACTATGTGATGAGTGGGGTGTGTTGCAAATGTTACACATCCCCACATGAATGTCAGGTACAGTCTGGGTTGGTGACAGCATTACCCCCAGCATGGCTACATATGTGCATCTCCCACAGGCTGTAGTGTCGTATGTTGGGAGGTGAGCATTGACTATGTACATGAGACAATTGCTCTATTGCCACATGTTCGCCATATTCATCATATAGACAGGCAATAGCACTGGTACGTGACAGTTGGACACGCCTGTATATTCAACCATGTCTCACAATATATGTGAGTTACGTGTGTACAACAGCTGTTGTACTGTAAGCAAGCAGAAATGTAAGGACAGACAGTGTACTTGTAAGAAATGAGTTGGAATGGGTGCTATAGTAATTAGTAGCTCATGAAGTGCTCACAAGTTCTCAACAAGTGCTGAGCATGAATATGCAATACAGATATGGTGTTGGATAATATCAACCCACTGCAACCCACAAGTGGAGACGACAGTCATAACTGGAGGCACTGCACTATTACCCTGTTGAGTATGGTCTGCAAGTCTATGAACCTTTATCAACGTAGATGTTAGCAGTACAGAAGTAGATGACAGTACGGATGATTTCACACTGCATAGCATACCTGTGACAGGTCATAGGACATCATCACCCATATGGTGTTCCAGCTACACTGGGTATACTAGATGCACCATCGTATGTCACAGGAGTGTTCTACCAGTGGCCTGTTGACAGAATCAACACGACAAAAGGTGTCAGAGTGACATGTGCATATCACACCAGTGGCAGCTACAGTAAAACAGTGTTAATGTTTTGTACTCCCCCCTCATTGTAGCCCATATCACACCGACAAATGGGAGGCATCTATGTATGTAAGGATGTGAATGGCCATGACCTAGGAGCAATAGCTGTCTCAGTGTTGTGGGCAACATGCAGAATGGGCTTTGTGGGTGAGGTGTGTGACATATGTGCACAATCTGACAGCTGATAATAGAATTGTTACCGCTAGGTGAATAACCCTGTACCCATTAACTACCACCTAGGCAGCGGTCAAAATTATGGACACTGTGTAAGGGATGGTGCTGTGCAGTTCACCTCCCTGAGTTGGTGATGTCTCCAGGCCTATTAGGTAGTCATATGAGGCACCCATGTCATGACAGGGTGCCATCCATGAGCATGGAGATCATTGGACAGATATACTCAGCACTCAGTTGACCAATATCGGATCACATATCACCTTTAAGGGGTATTGGCCATGCGTGGATGGGCGATACCAGCCTTCACAATCCTCACCTCCACTATGCAGCATGCTGGCTACCTTGCATAAAGACATGTGCTACACTGTGATGTTGGACATGCTACACGTAAATATCCTGATCTGAAAGACATACGTCATGGACAGCCACCGTCCTACTACAAGGATCGCCACATGCTGGACAGATCCCTGTGCCATGTTACATACTCCCGCCATACCATGCAACCCTGTCCATCAAAGCTGCACATGTCATCTCTGTCATACATGGTGTGATGACCGCATGGTAGATGTATTATTAACTGTCTGGATCAGTAATGTGGCACTGATGCACCTCGCGGTGGCAAAATGGCTGTCGGATACAGCTAGGAAACCTTGCCCGTACATGCTATAGTTGATAACCATCCCTGCGAATGATGTCCGGCTAGCCATTGTCCCATGTCTATCACATGTGCAACACAGGCGATCCGTGGCAGGATGTTGAACTGCTGTATAGTGCCATGTAGATGTATATGGCAAAACACATGCATGTAAAGGTTCCATGCGTATGTGTGCATTGTCACTGCTCATGTCCATTAAGGCAGTGTATGTGTTGATATGTGACATATACACAGCATCAAGGTCAACAGCATCACTGTGGACACATCCAGGCATGTGCTGATAGGTAAGAACACCAGTACAGGCAAACAGACATGCCCACATCAAGACAGCATTCACATGGAGTATGAACAATGTAATGAGGTGACACACACATATATGGTGATGATATTCAATGCATAATGGGTGTTACATGTGTGACACAAACATGTCAGTCATGTCAGTGTCATGATGATCTGCAAAGATAACTGTGCAGATGTACTAGATTTAATACAAATGTATGTGCAGCTGTATCTCTGTACATCTCTGTGATACTGTGACCTGTCACCATCATTATGTCTTCCAGATAATGCCTCATTCACACCTGCCAGTGTACAGCCGCCTGGAGGATGATGTCCTCATCCCGTACCTCCATGAGAACTATGTGGTGTTGTTCAGTCATGTGCCACAGCATGCCCAGCAGCGTGACGATCTGTGGCAGGACCTTCGCAGGAGGGTTAATGATGTGGGTGGCCATAACCGCACCTACCAGCAGGTGCGCAGACACTGCATGGACTTGATACGATATGCAAAACAGTGTGCCACTGCA
This sequence comes from Protopterus annectens, assembly GCF_019279795.1. Classification (NCBI taxonomy): domain Eukaryota; kingdom Metazoa; phylum Chordata; order Ceratodontiformes; family Protopteridae; genus Protopterus; species Protopterus annectens. The sequence continues at coordinate 1,312,134,531 of NC_056733.1, forward strand.
ATCGCCAGGGAACAAGGTGGAACAGGTGGTGGGCCACCAACCCTGCCCCCACTCACACACACACATACACCAAGGAGCTACTGGCCAGCCTGGGGACACCCTCAGAACAGCATCCACAAACACTAGCTGCCATTGTGGAGGTGGGTGTCTCCCAACCAATGAGCCTGGAGTTGCCTGGTAAGTCACTACTGCACATATGACTATTATATCCCATTTAGTTGTATGTGTCACTGTACAATATGTAATGTAACATCATATGCAAGGAATGTTTACACACATGCTGCATACTACAGTATGCTACCCTGTGTATGCACACATGCTATTGCACAGGCGAATGTGTTAACATGCACAGTGCACCCTGTGGCTGTCATACAGTCATGGATAATGTTCAAACTGCTGTGTCACCCTTATACAGGTACCTCTGGCATGCCACACAGACATCAGTCTGTTTTAGGTGAGACTGTCATCAGTATCAGGCATGTTAATGCATATATCTATTCGCCATGTGGCCAGTTAACACATATACACATGATGTATGCTCCAGTCACGATATACAGGTCGCATCTCCCATCATTCACATTGGCTACCCATGTACAATATATACAAATGAAATGAAACACTGACATGAAACCATAGTATCTGTCATTGCTACATGTGTGGACAGCTGTGCATACAATGGTGGAGGTGTTGTTCAATGTAGGCATATGTACTATACATTGGAACAACACATGTGTGGTAAGCAAACAGTACCACACAGTGAGCTGGGATATGGGCAGCCCACAGGAGTCACCATTGTGTTATATGCCCCTGCAATGGGTGCACACATTGTGATGTGTCATCTGACATGTCCCAGACATACCCCACATACCAAACATACAACCCGTTGTCTGCATAGCCCTGTGGACGGTGACATATCTGACATCTATGGGTGTATGTCATATGGGACTACACAGACATGTGAAATAGACAGCCATCACAAACATTTGGCCAACACATGTTCACACATGGCCATGGAGGATGGACAGAGACATGTACCCACACAGTAGATGTGATGTGTATACACCCTGTTGCACATTGTCCATACATGGTCCAACTATAGCCTTAGTTGACTGATTATACAGTTGATGTGGTACACTGGACATCCTAAAAGACTGTGCACAACTAGTGGAGGTGTCACGTAAGTCGACCATATAAGATGTGTTGAACATCACGACTGTGTCATAGCATGACAGTAGTCACCTATACAGCTTCCACAGACATTGACATCACATCAGGCCACAGATACTGTACATTTCCCTTGCTGCTGTAGGACATCACTGTCAGCTGTGCACCTCGTGTGTGTGGTACATCAATGTCATGTGGGACATGGTGTATTGACAAGTCTGCCATGTGTGGACATGGTTGCCAGGCAGCTAAGACTCTGTAGTAGTTGTGCAGGGGTGTCATCCATAGGTCTTCCAGTGACCTGTTACACGACACAGCATGGTTTGGTGTGTATACACCTCAGCAACGTGGGTCACAATCCACAGTTATGTCATGTGTATGCACGCAGTTATGGCCATGCAATGTGTGCATATTACACACTGTATAGCAATATAGACACCTCATGATGCCATGCAATGGCACAGTTTCTGTACTTCACACTGTATAGCAATGTAGACGCCTCACACTACCCTTGCATGCTCATGCACATTTGCTAAACATGCATTCTATCTGTAGAGCATACAGACAACACTGTAATGTGATACCCATTACAATGCTGTACATGTGTCAGGACACCATTGTGTCAGACATGTATGCATGTCAATGCACACGTCAGCAGATTACATGTCAAGGTCACTTCAGCCAAGTGTACTGTTAACCTGTGCTGGTCCATGATTGTGTGAACTGCATGGCTACTGATATGACACCTGCTTGCTGTTGTGTGCAACCCAGGGAGGTATGCTAACTACCATTATTAATGTCTGAGCTGCATGCCGTCTGCTGTATTACATGCATGCTGCATGCCGTCTGTCAAATCACATGCATGGTGTGTGTGTGTGTGTGTGTGTGTGTGTGTGTGTGTGTGTGTGTGTGTGTGTGTGTGTGTGTGTGGGTGTGTGTGTGTGTGTCTGTGTGTGTGTGTGCCTGTGTGTGTCTATTGTAATGTGTGTCTGTGTGTGTGTGTCTATTGTAATGTAGAGTCTTTCTTTGCATTCACAGGTGACGTAGGTGTGTTACCCTCCTGTGGTCCATCTGATGTTAGTGTCCCCACAGATACTAGCAGTAATGAACATATGCATGAGGTACAGGCAGGGTTGTCAGGGGCTGAATCTGTGCCAATGGTTGCAATCCCAGCTATGTCCCCCTCTTCCCCGCACAGAGTTCTTATGCCAACACATACCCCATCACCAGTGGCCATAGAGGAAGGACAGTCAGCATGTGTTAGCTTGGAACAGGAACGTGTGGTGGCTACAGAAAGTGTGTCTCCACACCATGGTGTCAGTGTAATGACTGCAGATGTGCCACACAGGCATGTGGCCAGTGCTGCTCGTAGGAGGACCTCTGGCAGACATGCACCTGCAAGACAGAGCGGAGCAGCTGGTGTCAGCAGACGCATGTTCCAGACTGTAATTGTGGCACAGGCACATGCTGAATGGCAGAACAGAGAAGGGCAGAGGCTTCAGAGGGCTGCTATCCGTACTCTAAATGACAACATCCAGGCACTGGCAAATGCTCAACAGCAGATTGCTGATGTTCTGGACAGGCGATTGGGTGACATGGTCAGAATCCTTGACCGTGGCATGGCAATCCACGAGCGTGAGCTGTCTGTGCTGGAACATCTGGTAGGAGTGAGGCGTAGGCCACGTGGACGTAGGCCAGCTACACCACCTAGTGCAGGTCAACGTGAACGAGCCACCTCAGATGCCCGCTCCCATAGTGCCGGTAGCAGTAGCAGTGCAGCTGGTGCTGTGCTGTCCACACCAGGACACAGCAGGCCACGTGGACGTGGCCCTGGATGTTCCCAGTGGGGACATGGTTCCAGTGGACACGTGTCATCAGACAGTAGCCAATCTGTACCTCCGAAAAACAAGGTAAACTTTCCAAAAACTGCCGAACCAAGAACAAGAAGCTTCTGGCCAAAAAAACACTTCGTAGTTATTAAAACAATCCTGGAATTTATTCGGTAACAAACACTAGTGCGGATAAACAAACACAAATGCAGAATAAAAAACTTCTATAACATTAAGCGCTTTTCGTCATCCTGGATAGGGTGACTTCTTCAGATAAAACACACAGTACAGCCTCCAGCTTATATAATCCACATTGAGTCGTGAAACAAATTGTGTTGTACCTCCACCTGGTAGTGCTCGTGCAATCCCTGGTAGACACAGGTCACATTGCCGTGGCTGGACACAGTGAGCTGTACATCCTGGTCTGTACAATTTGGAGCTGTCAATAATACCCCATGTGTAGGCCTGGCAAAAGGCAGAACTGTGTGCAATCATACACGCACACAGCAAAAACATCTGTAGGGCACCTCAGCACCCACATGCATAATGGCCACACATGTCCAATCAGATCACCGGCCCTTACCAACACACATGATGTCATCCACTGGTGCAGCCTATGCCCCTGACAAACATTATCACCCTGTGCATATGATGATGCCTGTGCCAATTCCCTGTCATCCACACCATCGGTGCAGAGACATGCTCAAATGGTCTGATACACAGGGTGAACAGAATAGTGAGAGAAGTGTATATTACATTAGTTTTTACTGTTGACATGCACCAGACATGCCATGTAGTACAAGTTTATAATGCATTGTTATATGTTCACAGTATGTGTCTTGGTAACAACAGTAACAGCATGTTGGTAATGATGCCCTGGTTCCCTCCTTATGGTCTACTTGCATGTGCCAACAAGTAGCAGTGTTTGCAGTTTCCCATGTGTATATGTGGAGTACTCACAGGCATGTATGGCGATACCAGCATGTTATAAGTAGCCTCAACCTGACTGTTAGAAAGGCTACCATACCACAGATGTCCACACATCTACTGATCCAGAAGCATGTGGGCTGTTAAATAGGCTACAGTGGCTAGAGACGTGACATCCATACCAGGTCACATCACAGGTATGTTGACATGGTGTGGGGGGTTTACACAGCAGTCTGGCCAATGATAATGTTAGAGGCCACTTAATAGCATGAGGCCTCACTGTGTAGCAGTAATACCCTGTCACATTACAGGATGAGAACACACACAGACATACACAGAAACACACAGTAACATGCCCACACTCATGGGGTCAACAACACTATAACGCACACTCAATAGTGTTGAGGTGAGGACCCCTGCCTATGTGGTAATAACCCTCACAGTACTGTGCACCCACACGACGCAACACAGAGAATGAACATGTACAGGGAACCAGTAAGGCTGAGACCGATGGCATCAACAGGGTAGTAGACTGCATCACCATGAGGGATTAGGGATCCTGCGTGTTCTGTATGGTAGCATACACCCTCACTCCATGCACCAGACAGCCATACATACACACACACACACACACACACACACACACACACACACACACACACACACACACACACACACACACACACTGTGGAATCCACAAATGTCATTCACATATGGATAGCTGACATGTGTGTGATACACACACCACCCCTGCCTATGTCATGCTTTCCACACTGCAGCATGTACAGATCTCTACAACAGTGTACAGGGGTGTGTAACAATTGGGATGTATTTCCCACCATCTGTGGCATATATGGTCACACAAGCAAACACACATGGCAGTACTGTGAATGATACACCTGCTATATGATGATACATCTGACAGACATGCAGCAGTATTGGCCGCATTATGTGTACCAACGCTACCTTCGGCAATTGTGCTGCTATATGCACACGGGAGGATGTAAGTGTTACAGGTGTCATGTGACTTACAGTTAGTAACACCCGACCGCTGTGTAGGTTTTATGTCTTCACTGTCAAGTAACTGTAACATAGTGTACTGTTTGCACATGTAATGGTAGGATGGCTTGTGACACACCTGTGAGTCGTCCCCGGCAAACATCCATCTGCAAAGGTGGATCACCACTTTATGTACACACATCCTTCCATACCTGATGCACATCCTACCGTACTGTCAGTATTTCACCATATACAGGTGTCAATGGCACAGATGAATTACATGCATCAGATACTGCACATTCATGGTAGCTGCATGCACACCACTACAGGTACATGTGTGTTGGTCCTACATGCCTGTCATGTAACCATGTTTGTATGCATTGCAATTGGTGGACATGTGTGATGACATACATAACACATGGACTGTTGTATGATATGATGGGTGTCATGGGTAACTAGTACAGAGGGAATGTTTCCTCGGTCAACATTGCTACCTCATGTACTGTTAGCATTCAACAGCCATGTATCTACCTTCCATGTGCATGCGTGTGATTGCTGTAGCCACTTGTCTGCATGGAGGACAGCAAAAGCTATGCTATGTACATATGTGTTTTGTGTGTGTGTGTGTGTGTGTGTGTGTGTGTGTGTGTGGTCCATGTACATATCCACTTCGATTACATGTATGTCATATCCAAACATGTGTGTTCTTTGGTGTACAGCGACAGTCATCTGTCACAGCTGTGTAAGACCCAGGGCCCCTGTTATGTGTAGAGCTGACCTGGTTATGTACAGTGGTATCATTGCATCGCATAACACATGATGGAACCCTGTCAGTACATGTGTAGTCTGCACAGTTGCTGTAGACCTATGTACAGTCTACTGGTCATGAGTCACACGGTGTTGTGGTAATGTATGGATGTGTGTTGCTGGTCCAAGGACATGGTGATGTCTGAGTGCTACATAGTAGAATGTGGCATTTACCTCTGTGATCTGCACCTGAGACATCTGTGATGGCTCTTGAGTGTATACTGGTCAGTACATGTGAGTGGCCTTCATGTACGTGGGGACAGTAACACCATACTTTGCCCTTACGTGTTTAGAATCCATGTGCATGCAAGATAGCCCTTCGCTTCTACTACGTGTGTGAGCATGCCCAGTACACCGTTGTGTAGATGGACACACAGTGCATTCCAAACGGACATGTGATACTAAGTGTATGAGCATGCCCAGTGACACCTTGTGTCGGTGATGTGCCTCTGTGTATGGGCATGGCCATTGACATCCTGTATAGCGATGGTGGTCATCCAGGCAACAGATGTCCATACCCCACGTCAGGATGGATGCCTACATTGAACACACTGGTTGACTGTCTTGAATGGTGTACTGTCTGTGGCGCGTCTCATGTCTCGTATCTATGTAGTGTTGTAATAGTGCTCCATAGATAGGCTGTTGTCCCACTCACACCACTGCCATGTGTTTGTCTACGTCTACCTTGGGACAGTAATATGCTTTTAGACTGCTCACTCTCTATACATTCCCTATCTGCGTCTTTGTCTTTGTGGATGATGTCATCCACCTAGAAGTATACCTCTGGGAGTGCTGTGTTCCAATAATCTCTGTGGCGCATTCTGTAACTGCATAATGCTGTAGTGTGATAAGGTAGTTAGGTGTATGTTCGACTCCCAGCCCTGCCTAGTGTGTGTGTGTTTCCAGCTGCCTGGGGACAGAGTAATGCTTTTAGACGGCTCACTCCACATACATTCCCTATCGGTGTCTTTGCCTTTGCGGATGATGTCATCCACCTAGAAGTATGCCTCTGGGAGTGCTGTGTTCCAGTAATCTTGGTAGTGCGTTCTGTAACTGTGTAATGCTGTAGTGTGATAAGGTAGTTAGGTGTATGTTCGACTCCCAGCCCTGCCAAGTGTGTGTGTGTGTGTGTGTGTGTGTGTGTGTGTGTGTGTGTGTGTGTGTGTGTGTGTGTGTGTGTGTGTGTGTGTGTGTGTTTGTTTCTGGCTGCCTGGGGACAGAGTAATGCTTTTAGATGTTTCACTCCACATACATTCCCTATCGGCGTCTTTGCCTTTGCGGATGATGTCATCCACCTAGAAATATGCCTCTGGGAGTACTGTGTACCAGTAATCTCGATAGCGTCTTCTGTAACTGCGTAATGCTGTAGTGTGATAAGGTAGTTAGGTGTATGTTCGACTCCCAGTCCTGCCAAGTGTGTGTGTGTGTGTTTCCAGCTGCCTGGGGACAGAGTAATGCTTTTAGAAGGCTCACTCCACATACATTCCCTATCGGCGTCTTTGCTTTTGCGGATGATGTCATCCACCTAGAAGTATGCCTCTGGGAGTGCTGTGTTCCAGTAATCTCGACAGCGCATTCTGTAACTGTGTAATGCTGTAGTGTGATAAGGTAGTTAGGTGTATGTTCGACTCCCAGCCCTGCCAAGTGTGTGTGTGTGTGTGTGTGTGTGTGTGTTTCCAGCTGCCTGGGGACAGAGTAATGCTTTTAGACGGCTCACTCCCCATACATTCCCTATCAGCGTCTTTGCCTTTGCGGATGATGTCATCCACCTAGATGTATGCCTGTGGGAGGGCGGTGATGCTGGAACTCGATAGCGCGTTCTATTACTGTATAATGCTGTAGTGTGATAGACTAGACAGGTAGGTGCTCGATTCCAAGGCATGGCAGGTGTGTGTGTTTGGCAGTTATACCGTATGTGTTGGTATCTGTGGGTGGCTAGCTGCGGGATGTGTTCAGTGTGTTTTGTTGCTGACCTATATAGTGTCCACAGCCCGCATATTCTGCCAAGACACCAGATTGTCAACACATACATTCGCCAATAAGTCTGTTGAGTAACTGTCAGCAGCCCTACTCTTACCCTTGATATGGTCTGACCCATGTGATGCAACATAACACACGTGCCTTGATAGTAACAACACTACATGATGCAGGTGGCACATGTATTTTCCTTTTCATTCTTGTCTAATGCATTGCTGTCATGTGGTCCACTGTTGTGATATAAATGCCATATCTACATATGTGTGTACATGTATATGTATATATATATATATATATATATATATATATATATATATATATATATCCATGTATATATGTATACAAATAATATATATGATATATGTAGATGTAGAGGTGGACATAGATGTGAACATATATGTCTGGGGACATCAGCACTATTGAATGTTTGTGCCGGATGATCTGTACGTGATAACCTGGGATCTATGTATATCTGCCATGGCGTGGTGGTAATGCACATCGTCTGTAGTGTGCAGGGCCACGGGTTGTAGTCGTGTAGACACCAGTTACTTTGTTACTGGGAAGACCATGGGACATCGAATATGGTGATAGTAAGGCACATGTTGCCAGTTGTGTATGGATCTGAGCGACACTGAGCAGTGGTTATTAATTTGGAGGTTCGGTATGGGTCATATAACTATTCATTAGAAGACTATACTATGCAGATGAGGTTGACTATAGTGTATCACATTTATCACCAGGGTGTGCTGCTGGTCCCTGGAGTGTATGTGTGTAGTCAGCCGGGTGCAGGTCTCAAATATAGTTGACAGCATGGGGGGGGGGTCAGGCATACTGTACGTACATTGCAGTACTGTGCCTCGGGAGTGCTCCTGCCTTAGCACACCTAAGCTAGGGGTGTGTCTATACCTGCCTGGTAACATTGGGAGGGATGACAGCAGTGGTAGGGTAGTCAGGGTGTACAGGCTGCACAAACAGGTGTTGATCAGCACAATCAGCAGATGACATAGCCAGCCCGCACATGAACAGTACGTTAATGCGAGCAAGCAGCATACACACAGGTTTCGTCCACACTCTACACCACCGATGTATAGCTGCAGGGACATTTCACAACACAGTCCAACCAAATGACATGGGCTGCAGCAGGCAACATATACCAACATGTGCAGGAGGCTGGGGCAGTGAGGATGTGTATGCTGCCGAACAACCCTTACTGAGGTGACATAAGACTTTATAGACCGAGGGTGACTCACCAGGGTCTACATGGGCTGGGGATGTTGGAGCACTATGGGGTGGACAGAGACCTCCTACAGCAGCTTGTTGACCTGTGCCTGCCACACCTGACACATCAAACAGGCCAAAGGAAACACATCACCGTGGATACCATGGTATGTGTTGGCCTAGGTGTACTAGCCACAGGTACCTCACACAGCACAACTGGGGATATCATGGGTATCTCACAGGCATCTACATCCAGAGTATTGCACCAGTTCACAGACGCCATGTCATCACATGCTAGTGAGCACGTACATGTCCTCAACACACGTGATTAGTAGACCAGCAATATGCATCTGTTCAACCACATGGATGACAACCCTGTGGTACTGGGTGCTATAGCCTGCACACACATACACATCGTAGCACCACGTGGTGAGCGGGGTAGGGCCTACAGTCACTGCAGGGGCATACCCTCCAACAGCTAAGCCATATGCGATGACCAGGGCATGAGATTGAATGTGTGTGCTTTCTGCCCTGGAAGCTATGATGTGTCCGATATATGGCTTCTGACACAGCTGTAGCACGCCAATGCCAATATGGACATCCCCTAGAGCCTCCTAGTGGAGGATGCTGGGTAAACACTGTTGTCGTGGCTGATGACACCCATCAGCAATGCACACACACCTGAACACTCACACCATACTGAGGCAGATGCACAGGCAGACATATACTTGTGCATGTGTTTGGGATGCTCAGTTCACAGTTCTGGTATCTGGACACATCCATTGGAGCTCTGCAGTATTCACAAGCTACATGCATACAAGTTGTTATGGTATTTGCTATGCTACACAATCTTATCCTGCAGTAACAGTTGCAGCAGGAACAGCATGGGGCAGGGCCACACAGCCCAACACCACTGCCAAGGCCTGTACAGGCACAGTGTGACTTGGTGAAGGAGCTACCTGAGCAGGACACAGTCGGCGAAAGCCCATGCACAGTATGACCTGCCCTTGGCAAAGAGGCAACACAAGGCATATGCACTGACACAGTAGGTACCCATTGATTTCCCCTCTATGACCCGCACACAGTACAATGGATGCCAAACATGACAGTATCTGTGCTTGGCCATGTATAGGAGGTGCACTGTGTGCATCCGACATAGGCAGCACTCCAGCACCGTCCTCAAGTCCGGAACACACCCAGGGTATGTCTATTGACCTAACAAGTGGCAGTTGTATTAGAATGTGTAGTTACCCATTGCTATGGTACGTATGTGAGCATACAAGTGACTGTGGTGGCAAAATGTTAGGGCAGCAGACAGTACACATCCATAGTGGCACCATGACCTCTGTAGCACATACGGGGGTCACAATGGTAGCCTGTAGTACACAGGGTGTCCTAACCCACTGCAGATTATGGGCTGACCATCATGTGTGTCTGTACAGCCCACACACATTCCATGCAGCTGGACAGATGTGGACCAATACAGACAAATGATATATGATGGCCTATGGATATGCCCAATGAATGACCCCAACCCCCTAAGACAAACACAGACGACAGCAGGCCAGGCAGTTTGATGTAGGTTGTGTAAGCTAGGATGTCCAACGCCACTGTGCTAGTAATTAAAGCTGGGAACTGATATACCCTGGTATCCTTCCAACCAGCAGTTTAGGTAGGTCCACACACTGACATGGAGTACCTGGCATACCAGTACAGTAGCGGCAGATGTGTACAACTGTTGGCTGTGCCCCCTGTCAAACCTACACATGTGAGAGTCATGTGTGCCACCCACGGTGCTGTGTAGGACTGTAGTTGTGGTTGGATGTCCCCCCACGCTATGCAGACATGTAGCAATGGTCAATGCCACATGACCATTAGCTACCCTGCAGACACAGCATGACACCTGTCTGTGTAGAACAGAGGGGTCAGCAACACAGTACTATCTGGACATGTGACACATGCAATACAGTTGACCATACTTGGCATGCTCACACACATGATGGTATGATGGTAATGTCGGTCAACAACATGTGTAACAGTCATACTGGGCATGCTCACACACTGAAACACAGGACGGCCAGGCATGCATACACCAGTGGTCTGGACATATCTGCCAGTACATTGCTATACTGTTGGATGTCTGTGCTGTATGGTGTGTGTGTGGTCTATTGTCTGTACATATGCTATGGTCTATTCTTAATTCACATGAGCTATGTGCGCATGGTACTTCTACCATCACGTGTATAGGGCAGTTCTTTGTTTGCGGACAGGCCGACGCCTTTGGATACAGTCTGGGTAAGGCACATTCCAACAGGTGGGAGCAGTTGTGCATGGGTTTGCACAGTGTTAAGCACTGCTGACCTCTGGTCACAGCACCTTATACACGTTTAGACTCCACATTTCTTTGACAGTGCACTACTGGCATACTGGTAGACAAACACGCTTACAACCACTCGCTCACCGACATTTCCGCTTACATTTGTCACTCACGCTGGGTGTGTGCAATCCCTTGTGATGCATATTACATCAGACTACATGACTACAGTATCGGGTATGTGTAACCATTTTGTGATGGCAGGCGTTCGACTGTACGTATTCGGCGGCCTGTCCAATTACGTAATCATATTATATGCATGTTCCTCATATGATCTGCTCCCATCTGCCTGATACATGGGAACCGATACTCTGCAATGCTGACATGTGACTTGAGTTTGTTAATGCAGCTGTCCACCGACTCATGCTACCGCATACCTACTGCATGTTGTCCACCTTTCAGATTGCACGACGGGAGACTGTAGGAGTGACACCTTTCCCACTTTGCATGGGACAGTCCCTCATCACGCATATCTCATGTGACAATACCAGAACTCTCCACTAATCGGGGACACATTTCTACAGAATCAGGGACAGGTCAAGAAAAATCAGGGACACTTTTACAAAAGTAGTGCTATTAACTTGAAACATTGACAGAATCAGAGCATATGACTTAATACACATATTCTGAAGTAACAGTTGTTTATAACTCTTACTTATTGTCATTAGTCAGTAAGTGTAATTCACCACCTTTCCTTCAACAGCCACTAATTTTAGGAGGGATTAAGAGGGACACAGTTAAACTTTCAGTCAAACTCAGGGACGTACCTGACATTCAGGGACAGTTGAGTGGTATGGACAATACTCTAGCTATTGCAACTGTCCTGATTAGGGGACATTCTCATGTTGTACATGTCTCTACTGGTTGCTTGTTACAGGTCTTGTATACCTGACACATCGCTATGTCATATGTAGTAGCATAAGCAACTTTACTGCTGCTAGAGTACACTTTGATTTGTTCCGATATGTATATTTCTGTACTATGCATTGCTGTATTTATGTTCTGCCCTGGTACATCTGACATTTCTACAGAGCAGGTTCCACTTTGGCCATTCAGAATGGTGGCGGCCCTATAGACCCTGTATGTAGAGCTATCACATGTGTCAAGGCAACACATACCCACAGCCAGTAGTAAACAGATGACTTCCACGGTTTGCATACATTAAGGTTATTCATGTAGCATTATAATTGGTAATACTCTTTCCTATTACATGTAGCTGTTACTGATACAACAAATTGATGTCTGACACCACTACGCACACTATATAGCCTCCATTCCTGAACTCACAGGCCATGTGCCATATCTGTCATTTTGCAGGACACAACTGCTCAGACGGGTGTGTCCCTCACAGACGTACGGGTGTTGAACCTCTTCTATTATGTTATCATCTACCTAAGGTGGTCAGCAAATTATGCACTTTCCATCAGTAGCAGAACTCACATACCAATGGGTGTGAATGAACACTGTATCTGGGACAATGCATAACACCCTGTGGGACACATTTAGATGATTGGGTCTATTAACCAGACACATTCACAGTCACAGAGCATATGTATTCATTCACGTTTGTCGAGGTACATGCTGTTTATGACTCATACATGCTGTCATCTGTCACTACTTGTATTCCGCCACCTGTTCACCTAATATCACTAGTTCTGGAAGTGTTTAGTTGGACTTTGTTACATTCTGATACATAACTATGGACGTCCATGCTAATCGGGTACACGGCACTGATTTGGTCTCTATGTATTCCCCCAATGGTTTACAGACTATCCGGTAGATGTGCTCTTCAGGTTTGGGAGGTGTAGGCATATGCTATGCCCACATAGGAATATTAATGACTTCCACTGGGCGGGCCTACTACATCTCTGCCAACCAGCACCTGCACACTTGAGCCCATTAATGCATACCCATGGTCCACCTACATGGCACTCCTCTACAGCAGTCGTGACAAATACTTACTGCGAGCACAGCTGGGGTATGAGCACACCCCTACACAGTACATGAGGTAGCAATGTTGACCCCTACACATTGCCCACTCTCCCCGTCTTGGGACACATGTTGTACGTTTTGTCAACCCATGTATTATCACACTTGCACAACCTACTGTTCCATGTACACCTCTATCCTGCTCGTATTAATGTCAGCAGATTCACACGTACCCTGAAGTTTTGGGGTCCCGCAAGGGACACCGTTATTCATGTTTAAAGTGTAGACCTTGCAAAACTCTCCCACTGGTACTTTCCTACCGGTGTTTTGGACAGCGGCAGTGTATTGATCTGTATTGCCTGTCTGTATGTCTGTCCGGCCTAGCTGGGTGATGTGGGGGGTACCCCTAATTGCTGTGAAGTAACCTATTTATGTACATGTGTATATCTACACTGACATATATGTTTTATTTTGTGTGTATGTGTATATATCAGTACCTGTTGTTTGTGTATATATATCCGTAGTATATCCTTGTGTGTGTGTATATATATATATATATATATATATATCAGTATGAATATATATGTGTATATAAATTAATATAGATATATGTATATATACGTTTTTATCTATATATACATCTGTGTGTCCATTAACCTATACATTTCCCGGACATGGACACTTACACATGCGTATTGGGTTTTATCTCTGCTTCAACGCAAATTAACCCTGGGATCTCTTCTGTGTCCCTGCTAGACAGAGGCACAGTAAACTAATCTTAAAAGGGTACCTTCTGTGACCTACTTTACAGAGGCACAGTAGACTAATCTAATAGGGAGGGGGAAGCCAAATACACTCTGGCTAGGTTTATAAATGCCCTAGGGCAGATAGCCTAGTAGCTACCTATGAACTATTGCCTTAGTCATTATGACACCGACACTTCACTCCGGTGAACTTGTGCTCAGTATATTGCACATCATACAGTGGACAGATTTTGCACGTTTTTCATGTCTGGGGTGCCGCTGCTAACTGGGATGTGATACAGTGTCATTCGACCTATTACTCATATGCGCAGCCTATTATTCCTGCAACTGTGTTTGTTTCTGTGCACATTCATATTATTACTGTTGAGAGGATGTGTGTTTGTGTTACTATGACTGTACATCAACATATTGTTGTCTTCATGTAGTTGTGTCTTTCTGCTTTTCCCGGTTTGGGGTTGTCACAGCAGAACTCCGTTCCACTCATGGGTGGCGTATAGGTTTTACGTGCTGGGCTTCCAGCCCTGACGCACAACGTCCGACAATGATATGCCCATTTACGCATGTCTCCACGCAAACAACGCTCTATCTGGGAATCGCACCTACGCACGAGCTGACCTCCACGGGCCGCTCCATTGCACCCGGCACAACATACCCTAGCACTCCTGTGTCCATAATTGCATATCCATAGTTTCTCCTGCACACCCATGTTGAGTTTCCATGCATAACAGCCATTATACACCTGATATCGCAGCCATGACACACCTTTACACATTGCCCTCTCATGAGCGTTGGGGCCCTACACACATTTTGTACTGCCTCGTGTATTCACAGGCTCACCATCCATTCATATTTGCACATACGTGCCTTTCCTGGTGTTATGGATTACGAACGATTTGCGGGTTACAAGTGTAGGTGGTCACAACATGTACTACATTCCGTCTGTTTACAATGTTGACGTAGCACTTCAATGATGTTATGGCCACTGGTATAACCCTGCCTCCACTTGTGCAGCTTTATGTGGCATACACTGCGAGCACTTCATAATTCCTTACTTGCTCTGGATTCCCTTTACAACCCTTATGTTTGCTTTCATCTTTCGGCGTTCCTTACATATCTATCTATCTATATATATATATATATATATATATATATATATATATATGTGTATGTATATGGGTCTACTTTGGATGACCGAAACGCCAGTTCGCCGACACGCAAAACACCGAAACCAAACAACTGAAAACGAAGGTGATTGACAAGGTGAAATCCCGACAGCCGAAAGACCGACATGGGCAACGTGTGAGCGCGACTCGGTAAGTGTGCGATAGTGAGGGATTTAGGGTTAGGAAGCAGACAGGTAAGTGTGCGATAGTGAGGGATTTAGGGTTAGGGTGTGGGAAAGGTGAGTGTGCGGTAGTGTCGGACTTAGGGTTTGGGTAAGGTAAGTGTGTGATAGTGACGGACTGTAGTTTAGGGGTGGGTTAAGTGAGTTAGGGTTAGGGTGCGGGTAGGGTGAATGTGCGATAGTGACGGGCTTTATGTTTTAGGGTGGGTTAAGTGAGTTAGGGTTAGGGTGCAGGTAGGATAAGTGTGCGATAGTGACGGACTTTAGGTTTAGTGGTGGGTTAAGTGAGTTAGGGTTAGGGTGCGGGTAGGGTAAGTGTGCGGTAGAGTCGGACCTTAGGGTTAGGGTTTGGGTTAAGGTTAGTGGATATGAAATTGTGTGTAATGTGTAGTTTACGTTTTGTGTGTCGGTGTAATGGTGTTCGGTTTTGTGAGTTGTCGGTATTGTGTGTTTTCGGTTGCTTGGTCTCGGTGCTTTGCGTGTCGGCGAACTGGCGTTTTGGTCATCCAAAGTAGACCCATGTGTATATATATATATATATATATATATATATATATATATATGTGTGTGTGTGTATATATATATATATATATTTATATATATATATATATGTGTATAGATAAATATGTAGATATATAATTGCCTATTTCTGTTATGTCTGTGGATATTTATCTATACACACATCTATCTATATATATATAAAAGTTACAGCTGTACAAGACAACATACATTTGCTATGCTAATAGCTGTGTACACCCACGCAGGCACACTTGCATCTACTTATTCTGAGTTACATATGTTTACAGGCACTTCTTTGGGATTACATTTGCCTTATTCCTTATGAAAGTACCACTTTGATGGAATCCGGTTAATGGACCCATGTGAACATGGTCACCTTTACATGTATAAATGATGGCTTTACAGCACAGAGGCATTCATTACACAATTAATATGTACTATAGTTGTACTTGAACCGGGAATGCCTTTACGTTGGGTGTATGCTGTAACCACTACACTACTGGTGTTCTGGCTCATTTATATGTACACCCATGGTTCATAGCTACTCTGACATATGCCTCACCGCTTCCCTTACACAGCAGGCATCCATTCTCCTGCTGGGAAAACTGCAGTACTACAATTAGGACATTCCCTGTTTCCTACTTCTCTGGACTCGTGCTGCAAGTTTACACACTCCAAGGATATTCAGAACTCCTACGGTTATAGTCATCACACATACACGTGTCTGATTGTCAGGGTGTTCATGTACTGGTCTGGGTTTAGGCTCCGGTGACTGGTGACTAGAACTGTCCTGGCGCTGTTCAAAGATCAGACATAACACATGGACAGAGTTGGTCCAGATTTTAACATTCTACCTGTGTTTACAGATGCAGGTGTTTGGGCACCTCTGACCACATTATTGGGTCGGTGCTACATAATTTAGGGTGGGGAGTGGTTCCACTACATAATGCAGGTTGGGGGGTGGTTTCACTACATAATGCAGGTTGGGGGGGTGGTTTCCACGTGCTTCCCTTCCCGTTTGACTATTTCATTCATTTATAGATACAATTAATATTATTCTGGACATCTGTTATAAATTCACTACAGGTATGCAATAGTCCTGTCAACAGATGTGACAGTTGGTTGTGTACTTGTGTGTACGGACCTCTGTGATACTCGGGGACTCATTTCTACAGTGACAGGGACAAGGCTATGACAACTCAGTGACAATCACGGACACTTCTACCATATTAGTGCTATTAACTTAGAACGTGTTGACAGATTTGTAATACTACTAATTTTCTGCAGTTAAATGCGTCTATTACTTTTCATTGTTGTAAGTAGTCATTCTCATTCAACACCTTTCCCCCAAAGGTCACTGGCTTTGTGAGTGGTTAAGAGGCTGGCCAGTTATTGTGCGAATGCTCTGACCATTGGTAGCATTGACATTGTCATATGTACAGGTTGGGATGTATTCTGGGGACTAGGGTTGCCACCTTTTCAAATGGCCAAGATAGGACATTTTCGGAACACACATCAGATTTTACAAGCTGACACATACCCACGGTCAGTACAAAGGATAGAACTTTACTTATTTGCCTACATAAAAGCCTATTGTTGTAGCGGTTTAGTTGCTTATTCTGTCTCTTGTAACATTTAGGTATTTTAGATACTGAAATAATTATTTTCTGCAACTATTACATAACATATGGGACATAATTATGTCCTACAATCCCAGGACATTTGCCATTTGTAATGTATTTTGTCAGGACACAACTGTCCAAAGATGGACTGTCCCTTGCAAAGCGGGACAGATGGAAACCCTACTGCGGACACCAGATTGTTTGGGCCAACACATAGCCACGGTCAGTGCAGGTTTAGAACATTCATTTGTTTCCTAGCTGTGAGCCTTATACCTTTGGCACTTTTGTTGTTTGCCTGTTTCTTCTACGAATTACGTTTATTCTATCCTGACGTGACCGCTTTAGGCAACTGTTACATGCAGTATGGTACATAGTTATTTCCTACAATCACAGGACATTTGGCATTGTATCATTGTTGGTCAGGTCACACCTACACACATTAATTGTCCCTCACACAGTGGATCAGGGGGTATACTGTTTACGTCAGTGCCTTCAACACCCTTATACCATGTGCCACTATGTGAATGTGTGCAATATATTCTCTCGCTTATTTGTGTCGGGACACGTGCGTCATGGGCAGGTGTTTGATCCTGGGTAGTAGGTTCTGCATGAACATTTAGGGCTGGACAGTCTCGTGCACCACTACTGCACATTTCAACTTGTGTCCAGATATCTACAGGACTGGACTTCATGTCTTCATACCCATTCTAATGTTTACACAGGTTACTTATCCCATGAGGGATATCCCAAAAATTGAACAAGACCAAAACAAGACAAATACCGAACATTCTTCTGGCATTACGAAAATGTGCTGGGGGTTTTACATGCAAGGGATACATAGTTTGCAATCCTGAAACTGCCTAGGGTGACACTACCTACTACATATGCGTAGTGGTCATTATGTGTAGATGTGGCTGCACCAAACCAATAGGCCAAGTATGGCTGGATTTGGTGGACGTTCAGGTATGGGAGCGGGTTGTGTGCTGTGGAGGGGATACTGGGTAGCCCATTATGCGTCCAGGTGTGTTGCATTTGATATGGCCAGTTCCATGAGGACCAATCTGTGGGTATGTGCCGGTGACATGTCTATACGTTTGTATCACACATTTTAATATTCATATGTTTGTGGGACTGTGTTCTACAGTATGGCCTGTCTGGTTGTATTGCAGCGGTTTATACATGTTTTTGTGTTTCTTTCTGCTTCACCCGGTGCTCCCTCATACACCTCCGGTTCACCTATTCTGCATACGACACAGTGTCGCCTTGGAGGATTATACCATTACCCATCCCCCCCACACACACATGTTCCTGACACTCCATCATCACTGCTTTGGTTGATGGCCCATGACACGGTCAAGGTAACACATTGCATACCCTACATATGTCAGGTACCTGTATGGTTGTGTGGACTACCCTGCCATATTTGACTTTCCACATGCTATACCTCACGTACATAGGTACACTCTCATACTTAACTTTCATGACATGGTTGGTATACCCGGGTAATACCCGTTCAACTGTGATACATCCTGACAAGTTCGGCTTGGACCGCTGATGTGCATATTTTGGCCGACTGTTCTAATCATTGGTAGGATGCCACCTTTTCCTACGTCCAGGATGGGATATATTCCGGATACATATCTGAATGTACTGGACAATACGTACCCACAGTCAACGGTACGGATAATACTGTTCCTTTCAGCCTACATGTTGCCTTATTGTTGTAGCAATTTATATGCTCCTTCTGTTTCGTTTACATGCTTATTGTATTTCCTGTCACATTTGGTATGTGAAATATGGACATACCTATTGTATGTGACTATTACATGCGTTGTGGGATATAATTCAGTCATACGGTTGCTAGATATGTACATTTATCGTGTTTTTTGTTATGGACACATCTGCCCAGCTGTGCACCCTTCCTCACAATATGGGTCAGCTGGTGACCCTGACCATTGGGCTGGACGTACCTATTGGCGGCGTGCTAACATATGATGCATTTCACTTCCACTTGGTATAACTATCTACACTGTGTTGGACTACGGGCATATGGTTTTCAATGTCATTTATTCGCGGGATAGGGACCCGTTATTCCCTACTGTGCATTTGTGTTTGCTTCTTCATTTTGTGTTCGCAGGAACTGTCTTGCATGCTTTGCATATGTTTCAGTATGCACGGACACTGACAGATGTGATTACTATTGCTTGCAAATTGTTATATGCAAGCATTTTAGGTTGCACTTTGACAGCTGACATTTCCATGCCTCCGTGCGGCACTTCGACATGCCCTATGCACTCGGGCTCCTTTCCGATGCATGTGGCTGTGGCGGCAGCACGCCTTCATTAATATGCATTTGGCGCTACTGCGCCATCTTCTTGCTGCACGGTCGGCGCAAGCCTAACACCGGCCTTGCGCCGAGCTTCATGAATCCCGGGGAGGGTGTTTACAGACAGCTGATATCAATAGCCAATAAGGTGTCTGCAAAATATTCCAATTAACATTCAAAACAAAAAGGAAAGTCAGACAAATTAGTAAAAAAACTAGAAGAAAAACTAGCAAAGCTAGATTTTTCACTGTATGATACCTTAAACATGCGTAAATTCATTGTAAAGAACATTTTGGTTTTGTTTTTCATGCTTCCCGATGTCCCATATTGAAAGAGCAACAAACAGTCAACGAATAAAAATCTAATAACCAAGTACTCCCACCAGCAGATTTTAGCTTAGCTATACGCACTACAAAAGTAGTTGTGGTATCAGATAGAAGTCCACTATTTGACAAAAGCAAGTGAAGACTTGCAAAGAACCAGTTAGTTGATTTCAATCCTTTATTTGGACAGAGTAGTAAAACGAAAACACATCTAGTATCCAACAAGCGCTTTCGCCTGGTTGTACCAGGCTTTCTCAAGTTAATTAAACAGGAAAAGCTCTCATCTTATATATTCTAGAATCGTTAATTAAGTAAACTAATTGATACTGTCAATTGAATAATTAGATCTCACTTAAACAATCAAAAGTAAAATGCCCTAAAGCAATGCTGCAATATGCTAGCCTTTTTCAAAGTGCAAAAGTGCATTTCAAAACATTATAAAACTGACTTAAAAATATGTATGTAGTGAGTGACTTGATGAAATTGTGTCCCATTTAAAACTGTAGTCAAATGTTTAAATAAAAACATGAACATAATTAAAAAGTAGATATAAGAAATAACTGGTTAATAATTTGTGTTAAAAAACTAAACATTACCTACCCAAAAAAACATTAAATATTTTAAATATTTTAAAAATACATAGCCTTATTAAGAACAAAAATGATTAAAATTGTTAAGCATGTGTGAGTAAATATATAAATGTTAAATACATTTAAAAGCATAAGGAAGTTAATGAAAGGTCATGTAGAAAATACTAATGTAACTTATTCCTGTGCATCTTTAGAACACTAGAAAGACTAATAGTGTCATTTAGGCCTGGGTTTTGAGAAGCATTTAATTTTAACTGCCAGATCAGTTCCCTATTTTCTAACAAGGTCTCCCAGTCACCCCCCCTAGGGTCGTGGGGAACCTGCTCTAATACAAAAAACTTGAGTTGCATGTTGGGGCAGCCCAAAAGATGTTTATAAAAAGCGTTGGTGTCCCTTCTTCTTTCTATATCGTACAGATGCTCATAAATCCTTTTTTTGAGCATTCTCTCGGTCTTGCTGATGTAGAAACTGCCACAACTCGTGCACACTCCCATGTAAACCACTCCCTTAGTGTTACATGTGTAATAGCCAAAAGGATTTAGCTTTAACTTTCTAGCAGGTAGATAATAGAAAATAGACAAGTTAGTTTTATAATGTTTTGAAATGCACTTTTGCACTTTGAAAAAGGCTAGCATATTGCAGCATTGCTTTAGGGCATTTTACTTTTGATTGTTTAAGTGAGATCTAATTATTCAATTGACAGTATCAATTAGTTTACTTAATTAACGATTCTAGAATATATAAGATGAGAGTTTTTCCTGTTTAATTAACTTGAGAAAGCCTGGTACAACCAGGCGCAAGCGCTTGTTGGATACTAGATGTGTTTTCGTTTTACTGCTCTGTCCAAATAAAGGATTTAAATCAACTAACTGGTTCTTTGCAAGTCTTCACTTGCTTTTGTCAAATAGTGGACTTCTATCTGATACCACAACTACTTTTGTAGTCCATATTGAAAGAGTCTATTACAAAAATTCTTATTGCGTGTAACAGGTTCCATGGTAATTCACCAAATAACGTTTGAACAGATTCCTTTTTACTTGTGTGGTTTTCCAGCAAGTAGTTGTAGACTGCAGTCAGACATTTGTTTTTCAGCCTTTAAAACCATCTGGAAATGTATGCTAATACAAAATGCGTTGCTCTGCCAACTTTAACACTGGAGCAATTTGTTGAATCAGTTCCACATAACCTTCAGGAAATGGCATGCCAATTATATTTTTGCTATGCTCCTCATCTGGTTATTATAAAACATTTCAGTTTCAAGCTGCATATCTTTTCAGAAAATACATGCCAACACAAAATGTTTTTTTTTTGTTTGTTTCTAAAAAATAAGTTTATAAGAACAATACATAAAATCTGCCTCTGATTTTGGGCCTTGCCTTTCTCTAGATTGAGAGGTATAATGCAAGCCCTAGGCATGGGGCATACCACTTTTCTGAAGAATTTGTTTTTACCCTTTGACTGGGTTAGTCCCATTAGGCTGATAGCCACATCAGGAGAGAGCTGAGGTGATATTTATACTACTATGGGAAGTTTGGCCAAGTCTTTTTAAATTATGTTAAGATGAAAATGCTCAGTATCTAATTAAATGGTGGTTTTTGTTTCAAAGGTGGCTCCTTTTTTGTTTTTGTATCTGTTTTGTATTAGTTTGGGGCTTTGTATTAGAAATATACCTCACAGAATGTGCAGTGGCAAGTCCCACCTACCATCCAACAATCTGTGAAAGTAAAGTAATATTCATACCAATGGTAGCATGAATATTCTGTGTCTATTTGTAGTCTGCCCTTTTCTTCAAGGTAGTGTGATCTTGGAGTTGGTATATTTCATTTTTGACGGTGTGCAGTCTTTTCCATACCACTGCATGCTTGTTTCACTTGTCAGTCACTGAGACTATGTCCCCTTCTGCATAGACTGGCCTGCAAAGTACTTTTCTAATACAATACCTAGTTTTGATTTGTTTCAGGGCATCAGGGAACTTCACCTATCCTTTAATAGGTGCATTGCCAAGGGATCTTTTACATCCACCAGAGCTACCACGAACTCAAGCAGATGGGGTCTCAGTTCTACAGCACATTCTAGAGTGGAGTATCCTCATTATGCTGCACTGAAGTGCCAGTAATCGATCTTCCTGGTGTGGGAATTGAACCCACAGCCTTCTGCTCCAAAGGCAAGGGTAGTACCTGTGGTGCCACTGACAATACAAACACTGACACTGAGTAGTATAATGCAGCCTGACCACTAGGCATTTCAACTCAGCACTATACTTAATGTAGGCTGGCAAGTGACTAAACATATGGTGACATCCTGTGATATTAAATATATACAACATAAATACTGCATTTTATTCACTGAATATTATGTAAGCTGAAATATTCAAAAGAGTGAAAAGTGCACTGACATACAAATATTTCAAGCCCAAGCAATAAGACACATCTAGCCTGCCAGTACTAAAACAGTTGTTCCCTTTGTAAGTGTCCAACCTGCTAGTGTAATTTGATACTCTATTCCATGCATCAGCTGCTCTCTAGGAGAGCCAATTAATAGACTTCTAATTCCTACAGAATCTTCAACATGGGTCGTAGGATGATTCTCTACTTTTTGATAACCCCAAATGCGGGTGTCTCTAAATGCCCTATATATCTGAATAAGTTCTCCTCTTAGATATCTATATGGGACACTGTGCAAGCTCAGATATTTTAATCTTTCATATTATACCATGACCCCCCCCAAAATGTGCATGCTGATTGGCCAGCGTGCACATTGTAAATCGAGTTATACTAATGGAAAAAGGTCCGGTCGCCCGGACTTTTTTCCATTAGTATAACTCTACTTTTAAAACACTGTCTCGCTATGTTAAATGGGTTTAACATAGCGAGACAGGTTTAAAAAAAAAAGCAACGGAGAAAGCAAGATCTCTGTTGCTTTTTTTACTGTTTCGCTATGTTACATGGGTTTAACATAGCAAGACAGTTTTAAAATAAGCAACGGACATCTCCGTTGCTTATTTTATTACTGTCTCACTATGTTAAACCCATTTAACATGGCGAAAAAATAAAAAGCAACGGAGATCTTGCTTTCTGCGTTGCTTTTGACAACTCTGATGTACTGCGCAGACGCCAGTACATCAGAACTGCCACGGATGCCAGACATCTGCGGAAGGGCAGTAAACAGGCATTATACTATGCCATTATTTAAGAAAAGTAATAGTTTCTTTTCTTAAATAATGTCATAGTATAATAGCAATAACCACTTCTGGGTGTGGGTAATGCTGTATCCACGGTTGGCTTTTTGGTCCTCGGCCTCGGGACCAAACCACGCCAACCGTGGGTGAATCCAGCATTACCCACACCCAGGCGTGGGTTATTGCTATAATAACTTAAACTTTCACATCCACAGATGCCCTTAGTATATTTTCACTGTCCTGTTTCCAGTGCAATAATGTTTGTTTTCATGTAAGGTTTCCATATTGTTATTTCACACTTTAGTGAGGGTCAAGTGTAATTAACAATGGCTTCATTTCTGATTTTCTAGACTTTCTAAATCATTTTGTATAACCTATAGATGTGATGTTGATCTCCCCTTTATTCTCACTGGTGGGTCAGATCCAATGTGTCGGATCAGTCTCTGCCAATATTCCAGCTCAAGGTCTTCAGCAAAGATCGTGGCCTCCTTCTTTACCCATAATGCATTCCACTAGTTACCTCAGATCTCATTTGCTGCCCAGCAAAGGGGGTTTGCTAGCTATAGTTGGGCTAAGTACAACTTTTCACTTCTATATTTTAGCATCGTTTATCCTTTTCTAGTTTAAATTCTTTAAAATATCTTATTAACCTATCTTCTTTACGCAGTTTTCCCCCTTTAGACATCCGTTTAAATTAGAGGGCATTTAGAAACATCCATTTTATTTAGAGGACATTCCTTTCCTTCTCTGCTAATTAACTCTAAATACCTCTTAACCCTTTAATAAATATATAGAAATATATAAAAATAAAAATATAGAGCTTTCTTCTTTTAGCATATTTCTATTTCTTCTTTGCTTGTAATCGTTTCTGCTGTGTGTGTGTGTGTGTGTGTGTGTATGTGTGTGTGTGTGTGTGTGTGTGTGTGTGTGTGTGTGTGTGTGTGTGTGTGTGTGTGTGTGTGTTCAAGTCTGTTTAAGTCAGAGGTCTTACCCTTCTTGAGAACATGAGTGATTTTGCTATTTTGACTTTTTTTTCCTTAGCATCATGTCCCAAAACAGGAAAGTAAGCCTTAAGGCTTTAAGATGTGTGAGAAATGCAGTAAGAAGATGCCCCCTTAGCGATTCACATACTTTGTGTGTGTATTGTTTGGGGCCTCTTCCTTTGCAGGAGTCTTGTTCCATTTGCCATAAATTTAATCAATGGGCATTAATGGAATGCAAAAATAAACTTATTTTGAAAGGCCTTTTGAAAATGCCTTTCTCTGAGGCTATATCCTCTGATCCTTCTGAAAAGTCAATTAAAATACCTTTACTGGAGCTGAGATCCTCATCAGAGCTGAAGCAGAAGGCTCGAAAATTGACAGACCCAAAGGTTCAATTGGAGAAGACATCTCCTCCCAGCTCCAACACTCCTTCTGAGCAGGAAACTTCACTGGCACTGATGACTTCCACTACTCTTAGACACAGGAGCTGATCTCATTCCATTGGGAAGATTTCTTCCAGGCTTCCTTCTCCACTTTCGGCTACATCAAGGTCACCCACCCTGTCCACTAGGTCTACTAGGAGTTTATCTGATGAAAACATGGATAGGGTCATAGAAAGACTTTTAAAGACACCTGCTTTGGTCAGACTTCTTGTGGATCTGAGCCCAAAGGAATCAGAGCAATCTCAAATTCCCTCTTCTGTTATAGTTCCTCCTCTGATCTGTCTTCCTACTTCGGAGCTGGAAGATTACGATATCCAGGTTCTGTCAGTGTCGGGTCTAGGAACCACAACCTCCTCGGCTCCAACATCTGCCCCGAGTGTCTCTGTGCCTTCAGAGCAGGAGATTTCTGATAGCCGACACTCCCCTGTCAGGTCCGCGGAGACTTGTTGGATCTCTTCAGATCTGACCATGCCTCTAGTGGCCTCAGCACGGGTGAGTTTGGCTCCTACCTCTGCTTTGGAGCTACCCTCTTCTGCTTCAGAGATTCCATCATCTCTGAAGACTTTCTTGTCAGATCTGGGACTTCCTCAGAGTGGGGATGGCTGCCTTCGAATTAATGAGGAGGGCTTTGACTTCTTCACAGTCTAGGACACAATCTTTTTCGGTTCTTCCTCCCTCTTCAGGTGAGGTATCTTTGTCTTCTCATGAGCCCTCTCCACAGGTCCACAGAGATGTTAGGCCTCAGGATGTACCTCAGGGTACTGCTCCCTCTTCTCAAACCTCTCCAGAGTATTCCACTGAACAGCTCCTTTGAAAAAGGACATGCAACAGGAAGCATCTGGACTTACTGGAAGAGTCTATCACATCTGACACTGACCTCAATGAAGCAGAAGGGTCCCCATGATCACCTCCTGATGATGTCTCTTTTGGAGATATCCTGGAACTTTTAAAACAGAGAGGTGATTGGCAGCCCTCCACCCCTTCAGCTGATGAGTCGGTCTTCCTGAAGGCCTTTGCATCTTGCCCATCAACTTCTTGGATGACTCCTCCTTTCGATGAGGTTATCAAATTAATCTCGCAAAAGGCTTGGGAGACCCCAGACACCATAGACCCTACTCCTAGGAGGCCAAATAAATACATTACTGCCTCAAAAGAAAAGGTTTTTCATACAAAAGGTGTAGAAGCTGATGCCATGGTCGTGGCGGTGGCCACTAGAAAGGAACTCTCTGAGATGAATACCTCTATCCACCCTCCTAATAAGGACTCTAGGACCATGGGTAGATACGGGAAGCTTGTCTTTGCATCAGCAACCTTTGCTTTGTGGTTTCTGAATTATCTCACTTACTTTACCAGACTGCACAAGCCACTGGGGATGCACAAGCCAGTGCATTTCTTTGTGCCGGTCCCAAGCCTGGATAAATGGGAAGGGTTGCGTCAGGAAGGGCATCCGGCGTAAAATGGTGCCACATCACACATGCAGAAAACTGTACAGAAACTCATACCAGATCGGTCAAGGCCCGGGTTAACAATGACCGCCACCAGTACTGTTGGCCAACAGGGTGCTGGCGGAAATTGGGCTACTGTTGGCCGAAGGAGGAGAAGAGGCGGAAGGCATGCCCGAAGTCAGGTAAGGGCTAGGACTGTGATAGTGAGGGTCGGAACTTTGAATGTTGGCAGTATGACTGGTATAGGGAGGGAGCTAGCTGATACGATGAACCGAAGGACGGTTGGTATATTGTGTGTGCAAGAGACCAGATGGAAGAGGACCAAGGCTAGGTGTATCGGAGGCGGTTTCAAATTGTTTTATCATGGTGTGGATGGGAGGAGAAATGGTGTAGGCATTATCCTGAAGGAAGAGTATGCTAAGAGTGTTTTGGAGGTGAAAAGAGTGTCGGATAGAGTGATGTTTATGAAGCTGGAAATTGATGGTGTAATGATGAATGTTGTTAGTGCATATGCTCCACAAGTTGGGTGTGTGATGGATGAGAAAGAAAAATTTTGGAGTGAGTTGGATGAAGTGGTGATGACTGCACCCAAGGGTGAGAGACTGGTGATTGGAGCAGATTTCAATGGGTATGTTGCTGAAGGGAACAGAGGGGACGAGGAAGTGATGGGTAGGTATGGTGTTAAGCAAAGGAATGCAGAAGGCCAGATGGTAGTGGATTTTGTGAAAAAGATGGACATGGCTGTGATGAATACGTATTTTAACAAGAGGGAGGAGTATAGGATGACATACAAGAGTGGAGGAAGATGCACACGGGTGGATTATATCTTATGTAGAAGGGCCAATCTGAAGGAGATTGGAAACTGTAAAGTGGTGGCAGGGGAAAGTGTAGTTAGGCAGCATAGGATGGTGGTTTGTAGGATGACATTGGTGATCAAGAAGAGGAGGATGATTGTGAGGGCAGCACCAAGGATCAAATGGTGGAAATTGAAAAAGGGTAATTGTGAGGTGATGTTCAGGGAAGAGTTAAGACAGGCACTTGGTGGCAGTGAAGAGTTACCAAATAGCTGGGTAATTACAGCAGAGCTAGTAAGAGAGATGGCTAGAAGGGTGCTTGGTGTGACATCTGGAAAGAGGAAGGAGGACAAGGAGACCTGGTGGTGGAATGAAGAAGTACAGAAGAGTATACAGAGAAAGAGGTTGGTGAAGAAGAAGTGGGATTGTCAAAGAGATGAAGAAAGTAGACAAGAGCATAAGGAGATGAGGTGCATGGCAAAGAGAGAGGTGGCAAAGGCTAAGGATAAGGTGTATGAAGAGCTGTATAAAAGGTTGGACAGTAAGGAGGGAGAAAAAGACCTGTACAGATTGGCTAGACAGAGGGACCGATCTAGTAAAGATGTGCAGCAGGTAAGGGTGATAAAGGATAATGAGGGAAACGTACTCACAAGCGAGGAGAGTGTGCTGAGCAGATGGAAAGAGTACTTTGACTGGCTGATGAATGAAGAGAATGAGAGGGAGAGAAGGTTGGATGATGTGTGGATAGTGAATCATGAAGTGCAGTGGATTAGCAAGGAGGAAGTAAGGATAGCTATGAAGAGGATGAAGAATGGAAAGGCTGTTGTTCCAGATGACTTACCTGTGGAAGCATGGAGGTGTTTAGGTGAAATGACAGTGGAGTTTTTAACTAGATTGTTTAATGAAATCATAGAAAGTGAGAGGATGCCTGAGGAATGGAGAAAAAGTGTTTTGGTACCGATTTTTAAGAATAAGGGTGATATGCAGAGCTGTAGTAACTACAGAGGGATTAAATTAATCAGTCACAGTATGAAGTTATGGGAAAGAGTATTGGAAGCAGGTTAAGAAGGGAGGTGATGATTAGTGATCAGCAGTATGGTTTCATGCCAGGAAAGAGCACTGCAGATGCGATGTTTGTTCTGAGAGTGTTGATGGAGAAGTGCAGAGAAGGTCAGAAGGAGTTGCATTGTGTCTTTGTGGATTTAGATAAAGCATATGACAGGGTGCCTAGAGAGGAGTTGTGGTATTGTATGAGGAAGTCGGGAGTGTCAGAGAAGTATGTAAGAGTGGTACAAGATATGTACGAGGGTAGTGTGACAGTGGTGAGGTCTGCGGTGGGAGTGACGGATGCATTTAAGGTGGAGGTGGGATTACATCAAGGAACAGCTCTGAGCCCTTTCTTATTTGCAATGGTGATGGACAGGTTGATAGATGAGATCAGACAGGAGTCCCCGTGGACTATGATGTTTGCAGATGACATTGTGATCTTTAGTGAGAGTAGGGAACAGGTGGAGGAGACCCTGGAGAGGTGGAGATATGCTCTAGAGAGAAGAGGAATGAAGGTCAGCAGGACTAAGACTGAATATATATGTGTGAATGAGAGGAAGGATAGAGGAATGGTGAGGATGCAGGGAGTAGAGGTGGCGAAGGTGAATGAGTTTAAGTACTTGGGATCAACAGTTCTGAGTAATGGTGAGTGTGGAAGAGAGGTGAAGAAGAGAGTACAGGCAGGATGGAGTGGGTGGAGAAGAGTGTCAGGAGTAATTTGTGACAGACGAGTACCAGTAAGAGTGAAAGGGAAGGTCTACAAGAGGGTAGTGAGACCAGGAGTCAGAGCTTGACATGGCAGAGTTGAAGATGTTAAGATTTGCACTGGGTGTGACGAGGATGGACAAGATTAGGAATAAGTATATTAGAGGGTCAGCCCAGGTTGGAAGGTTTGGAGACAAAGCCAGAGAGGCAAGATTACATTGGTTTGGACATGTGCTGAGGAGGGATGCAGAGTATATTGGGAAAAAGATGCTAAGGATGAAGCTGCCAGGTAACAGGAAAATAGGAAGGCCTAAGATAAGGTTTATGGATGTGGTGAGAGAGGATATGCAGGTGGTTGGTGTGACAGAGCAAGATGCAGAGGAAAGGAGGAAATGGAAACAGTTGATCTGCTGTGGCGACCCCTAACGGGAGCAGCCGAAAGAAGAAGAAGACTTTACCAGACTGCAGGGGGGCTTGATTAAAGAATTATCAGACTCCCACCAAGAAGCTGTTGCTGAGACAGTGACAGAGAAAGTCAATGCTCAGCTTGCCACCTTGAATTCAGTTGTTAACTCATCCATGAGACTTATTTCTTATGTAGCTGATGGAATGAGTAGGGCAGCAGGCTCAAGTATCTCTCTTAGGAGGCAGGCCTGGATGCATCTTTGTGATTTCATGGAGCCCTTCAAGTCTTCCTTCATTAACGCCCCTTTTGACGACTCAACTCTTTTTGGGCCAAAAGTGAAGGAAACGCTCACCAGGTGTGAACAAGAGGGCAAGACCTTGTCTGCCATTGGAGTGCATTTTTCCACTCCTACTAGACCTTTTCCCAAGGGTCACAAAGGTAGTGGGAAGATGTGGTTCAGAAAACCTCAGAGGTCTTACTAAGACACACAAGATGAAAGTTCCCTCAGAGGTAGAGGGGGGAACAATAACGTACAATGCCACCCTCGCAGCAGGGGGGCCCACAAAACCAAGGTTCCAGAGAATCTTGATTTTAAGAGACCTTTCCAGTGCTCCTGAAGGACTGCCCGATTACTCACTTCTGGAGGCAGTTGGAAAGGCGGTTGTCCCTGCACCAAGAACCCTGACTAAAGACAACAACTGACAGATAGGTGCAGGGAATAATATCCAGAGGATACAACATCCCCTTTTCCCTTCCTATCCCCAGAAACAAAGTGGTTCCAAATGTTCCACCAAGTCAAAAGGAACAAGCAACTATACAAATAAAAAAGTTGCTAACAAAAAGAGTCATCTAAAAATTCCCTGCAGACCAGAGAGGATCCAGATCTTACTCAAAATTCTTTTTAGTTCCAAAGAGAACAAGGGACTGGGGGCCCATTTTGGATCTCAGCAATCTGAGCAAATCAGTAAAGAAGACCAAGTTCCAGATGGTGACACTGCAGTTGATACTTCCATTTATGGAAAAAGACAATTGGATGTGCTCTGTAGCCCTTCAGGATGCTTACTACTATATTCAAATGGACAGGCAGTCCAGGAGGTTCTTGCACTTCTGGCTAGGAGCCAGTCACTTCCAGTTTTGAGCTCTGCTCTTTGATCTCACTACAGCCCCCAGAGTGTTCATCAAATGTATGGCAGAGGTAGCAGCTCACCTGAGATACAAAGGAATCCATGCGTTTTCATACCTGGAAGACTGGCTCATAACTGCCCCGACCAGGCATCACTTACTCCAATCAAGGGATTATGTCCTTCAACTCTGCTCCTCCCTGGGAATTACCATAAATTACAAGAAATCTGTGCTAGAACCATTGTAAACCTTACTGTTCATGGGAGCAGAGATAAAACACTACCACTCAGATAGCAAGACTTTCACAAGACAAGGTAGAAGACCTCTGTCATCTTGTCAGAATTCTTATAAAGAAGTCCAAAGCCACCACAAAACTAGTTCTCCAGGTCCTAGAAAAAATGTCTGCTTCCATCATACTAATTCCCTTGGCTCTCCTCCACATGAGGGTTCTCTGGTGGATGCTGTTTGCTCAGTGGTCAATCTTGGAACTTCCACTGCCTTACAAGATCATGATAACCAATGCCTGCAAGAAAGATCTCCAGTGGTGGATCCACTCACTGTCAGTACTTTGAGGCTGTCACTTTATGCCTCCACAACTTCTGGCTGCGGTGACCATGGACACTTCCCAGATAGGGTGTGGGGGGGGGGGCATTTTCTCAGGAAGTCAGTTCAAGGCATCTGGCAAGATCATGAGGCTCACTTGCATCCTAGAGATGAGAGCAGTGCTTCTAGCACTGCAAGCATTCCAAGACTCTCTTCCTATAGGAACTATTATAATCCAGACTGACATCTGTAGTTTGGTATATCAACAAACAAGGGGGAACCAGATCATACCTACTTTGTCAAGAAGTTCTCACATCTGGCATTGGCTGACAGCCTTCAACCGCTTTCTAATAGCAATGCACATTCCAGGGAAATCCATTGTCACTGTGGACAAACTGAGCAGAGACATTATATGGCTGCATAAGTGGTCCCTCAATTAGAAAGTAGCTGACGTGATCTTCTGCAAATGGGGCCAGCCTTGTTGTGACCTTTTCGCATCACCCAGCAATGCCAAATGCAGCAACTACTTTGCCGTGATCCCTCCAATGGGGGAGTCACCAAGGGATGCACTTGTTCACGATTGGCCCCCAGGACTTCTTTATGCCTTTCTTCCAATTCCTCTAATTCCAAAGCTCATACAGAAAGCGAGTTTATTGGAGACAACCATTATCCTAATTGCTCCCTACTGGCCTCATCAAATCTGGTTTCCCTTTCTTCAGCCTCATCTCTGGGATGAACCCTGGATTCTGGACTCAGTTCTGGACCTTCTGACACACCCATCAGGAATGGTTCATCCCTACCTAGACACCCTGAAATTGCCAGCTTGGCTGCTCCAGTTCCCTAATTGTCAGGTTTCCATCCCTCTCCTTCCCAGTCAAGCATATCATTTTATCATCCCTTAAAATATCTAGTTGGAAACTTTACAGAAGCAAATGGAAGCCGTTTGTTGTATGGGCAGACTGTCAAAAGACAGATCCTTTTACAGCACCAGTTCATTCCATGCTATAGTTTTTGTCTGAGATCTTCAATGATGGAGCAGTGGCAGCCGCTGTTAAAGTTCAGCTAGCTGCAATCTCTAATTTTCATATAGGAGATAATGACTGTCCTATCATGCCACATAGACTTTGCAAAGCCTTTTTGAAGGGCACTGTTATGCTAAGGCCTCCATACAAATATCCAGTGCCCCCTTGGGATCTAAATTTCATCTTATCCAACACTGTATTTCCCCCCTTTGAGCTCACAGACACATGTGATATGAAATATCTCTCATGTAAAACTCTGTTCTTGGTAGCAATTACTTCAGCCAGAAGGGTATCAAGTTGCAAGCCTTGTCCATTAAACCTCCTTACCTAATCTTTCATAAAGATAGGGTGTCATTACAAACTAATCCATCCTTTCTATGCAAGGTTATGACTGAAAATGCCCTTAACCAATCCATGGACCTTCCAGTTTTCTTTCCCAACTACAAAGGAGAGTATTCATTGCATCTCCTAGATGTTCATAGATAATTATGTTTCTATTTAGACAGAACTTTGGAATTCAGGAAATTAGACTAGCTTTTTGTCTCATATTTTGATACAAGGAAGTATCATCCAATTTCAAAAGTCACATTATCCAGATGGCTTTCATCATGCATATCCCGCATTTACAATTCTAAAAAGAAAGCCCTCCCAAATGTCGCTAAAGCTTATTCCACTAGATCTCTGGCCATGTCTGCTGTTTTTCATGCTAGAGTGCCAGGATAATATCTGTGCAGCGACTACTTGGGCAAGACCTCATACCTTTATTACTCATTACAAAGTGGATTTGGCCTCTAGGAGTAGAGCCTCCTTTGGTTCTATGGTTCTGAGGAATATTCTCCCATGAGACACCCAAATTCAGTTGCTTGGGACGCGGTCTCACAAGTGAGAATAAAGACAAGATTGACAGGATCACATAAATAAGTTATGTTCTTACCATAACGTTCCATGTGTGTTGTCTATCTTGTCCTTTTTCTCACAACCCTCTCTCCTCCCCCTGCCTAAACTCCTGGTAGACTAGTTAACAAATAGGAATTCAGCAGGACCATATAGCCTCAGAGAACATGCCCTTTCAGTCTGGTTCTATTTTTATGGCAGTAGGCATATCCATATTTCTATACATCAGCAAATTGCTACCATGTGACCCCTTTTATGTGCTGCTGGGTGCAAACAAGATCTGAGGTAACTAAGGGAATGCGTTATGGATAAAGAATGAGGCCCACGAGCTTTGCTGAAGACCTTGAGCTGGAGTATTGGCCAAGATGGATCTGACACATTGGATCCAACCCACAAGTGAGAAAAAGGCCGAGATGGACAACACACATGGAACTTTTTGGTACAAACATAACTTCTTTTTATATCACTATCAATCAACTGGTTAATATGATAAGAAAAACTCAAAGATGGATCTACACATATAACCAGGTTCCTAAATGAATCTTCACTTTCAATCACCGTGTGCTGTGTTAAATATTCATCTTTCAGTTTAGGTCTCCAGTCTCATAAGCTTAGTTTTTAATATATTTAGCAACACTTGTATCTGATTAGGGAGAGATATGTACCTCTTAACTGTCCACAGATTTTAGCAGAATGTTCAGATTTTTGTCTCTTATTTTTCATCAGTTCCTCATAATTTTCATGGTTTATGTGGCAACTAAATTCTTAAGGAGCCACTAAATAATGACATATATTCCAATTTTAGACTTTTTTATCCTTTAGAAAATACATACTAACACAAATCCATTTATTCTAGCCACCTCATAAGTTCACAAGGGCAATATTTAAAAATCTTTCCCTACTTTTCAGGTTTTGGCCCCACATTATGTTTGGTTTAAACAAAAATGATTTCTTGGACTAACAGAGAATGGGGATCCTTGTAATAACGCACACACACACAAACACACAGACACACAGACACACAGACACACACACACACACACACACACACACACACACACACACACACACACACACACACACTCAAACACACACACATATTTTCTGTTAACTTATCTTCATTTCCGATCTGTTGGAGTTCAGGAACACTTCAGGAATAAGTGTTCCAGGCCAGTGTATGTCTACTGCACTGGTCATGTCACACAACACAAAAGGTGAAATAGACTAGTCCAAACCCACTGCAGAAGAAGGAACCTTGAATTAAAAAGACAGCAGAAACTGAAAATGGTCCCTCAGCAGCTCCACCGAGAGAAAGAAAAATAAAAGGGATTTGACTGCAGCTGTATTTAACTGGAATTAAGCAGCCTGCCAAATACACCTGCAGCCAATAATAACTAGACTTGATCGGTCATCACCCCTCCCCACAAGTGCAGAAATGAGTAGCACTGTTAAGTGACCTTAAACACCTGAAGCTCATTATTAAGAGAGCCAAAGAGGGAGGACTTTTTTTTTTTGCTACTCCATGGCTGGCCATAGTGTACACTATTATGTACATAGTGTATGCCTGCCAATCTCCTTGCCATTGCCATCAATGTGCATCGGCTTTAAAAGGGGGGTAGCTTGTGCACTCCTGCACCCAGCCCTAAATCCGCCACTGTGAAACGATTACAGTTAAAGCTAATGTTATAAATATGGAAATATAAATGGCATTACTCTGTTTTTTACTACTGATTACTTCTAATAATTACAAAGGGCATTTTCAGTACTGTATTAAATGTATTGTATGTACAGAACTTGAGAGATACGCATTCCCCTTTGAGTAGTCACAAGCACTTGTCATATGAATTTAGCCAAAGTGTGCACAACCACTACTCGCATCATTCTAATGAAGTACACAACCATTCCAAATGACTACTCCCATTGTCTGCATAAACACTTTCAGCACACAAGTTTTATTTCAATAAAGATTTTACTGAAATATTTCAATAGTAGATGCAATGGCATGTAAGCTTGATGTGTGGATTTATGGTGGAAGGTGTTTATGTGCCCCTATTGGTCAGTGTGTGCCTGCTATAAAACCCAGCAGCCCTGGGTCAATAAGCTACTGGCCAGTCAGTGTTCATTTTCCCAGCCTGGGTTACCCATAATAGCTCTGTTGAGCAAAGGCAGAATTTAAAACCAATCAACCTACCAAACATATACTAAGAATTACTACACTCAGTGTATGTTCACTGACAGGCTGGAGCTTGGAAGTGGATAACATGATGGCATGGAGGAGCCTGAACATTCTATGTATCCAAGAGACAAGATGGAAGGGCAATGCAACAAAGACACTTGGCTTGGGATTAAGAGTCTACTACTTAGGAGAAGGACAAGCTAGAAATGGTGTGGGAATTGTGGTGTGAGACAAGCTTCAAAAGACTGGGAGGGATATCATCATAATTAGTGATGGACTCGTAGCAATCAGACTCCAGTGTAATGATAGGGCAGTATTCTCAGCCTATGCCCCACACAGGGTTGTGATAGTGAAGAAAAGAGTGCATTCATACAGCAGTTGCAGGACTTACTGGATATAGCAGGGCAACATGAATTGGTTTTGATAATGGGTGACTTGAATGCACATATCAGGACATACAGAACTGGATATGAGGACTGCCTGGATCTACATGGGTGGGGCAACAGGAATAAAGGACAGACCATTCTAGACTTCTGTCTAGCAAATGGCTTATTAGTAGCCAACACATATTTCAGAAAAAGAGAGACATTCAGAAAAATCACATACAAGAGTGGCCAACATGCAGCTCAGGTGGACTTCCCCCTAGTAAGGGAAGGGCACTGGTGTAGAATTAGTGATTGGAGAGTCATCCCCAGTGAAACATTTGGTCCACAGCACAAACCACCAGTTGGCAGAATCAGATGGAAGCAATGGTCAGAGAAGGCTCTAAGGTTAACAGACACCAGGCTGAAGATATGGAAGTTGACTGGAGAGAAGGTACAACAGTTCAAGGAATTACTCAGGGCTCTAGTACCCCAAGAAAAAGGAGGAAATAGGAGGAGTTAAAGAAGAATGTCAGCACCTCAAAACAGCATGTGTGAGGACTACAGAATAGATATGCAGCTGAGCCAGGTATGGAAATAAGGTACATAATGAAATCTGCTGGTGGAATGTTGAAGTCTGGGAAGTCAACAAAAGAAAGAAGGAGTGCAGGAAAAAGTGGGAGATGTAAAAGATGGACCAGGCTAGAAAGTAACAAAGAAAATAAGAAAGCAGTTGCAATAGCAAAGAACAGGGCATTGGAAACACTCTACCAACTTCTGGAAAGTGACTCAGTAGATGGCACAAAATAAACTATATCAGGTTACAAGACAAATACTGAAAGATAAAGAAGATAGTCAAACACCTCATTCTCAGATTAAGCCACAGCAGATATGATAAAGATGCTGGGTGAGATATGGGAGACATTGCTCTTGAGGGTACTCATAGCAAAGCAGATAAGAAAACTAGACGTGATGGAAATTATGTGCTTGAGATGGGTGGTAGGATGCACACTGTGGGACAGACAAAGAAATGAGGACATAAGAGCAGAAGCCAAAGTAGCTCCAATTGCAAAAAAGATCAAAGAGAACACAGTACAGTGGTTTGGACATATATGCAGAAAAGAGGAAACCAATCTGGTGAAGAAGATTTGGGACAGACAGGAAGAAGGTGAGAGGAAATGAGGATGTCCAGCAAAGAGGTGGATAGATTGTGTAAGAGATCTGCGACAGTCAGGCATAACTGTCGAAGAAGGCAGAAAAGTGGCATTGAATTGTAAGAGATAGTGAGAGTTAACATGACACCTCAACCCCATGTAGAAAAATGGGAAAAAAGGGGTTGATGATGATGATGATGTGTGGCAGCAGTGACTACACACATAAATCACATATTTTTACCCTCTCAACACGCATAATATATTGAAATGGTACATGCGGCAGCTGTCATTACACAGTTACTGACATCAGGTACATTTTGGTTATGTTTATTTCCCCTAGGGGCTAATTATCATAGGTGGTCTTCCCTTCAAACATACCAAATCATGTCCTTAGGCATACATTGACAT
The DNA here is from genome assembly GCF_019279795.1 of Protopterus annectens. Lineage (NCBI taxonomy): Eukaryota > Metazoa > Chordata > Ceratodontiformes > Protopteridae > Protopterus > Protopterus annectens. Next base: position 1,312,171,926 of record NC_056733.1, read on the forward strand.
TTGCAGATGAATAACCCTGATGTTAATGGACTGCCTCACATCACTGTATCTTCCAGGATTTCCATTTTGGTATATTTGTTATGACATGTCCCACATTTCCTATGCAATTACATCTCATCTGTTAGAGTTCTACATCTGAAGCAATGCATTGCAGCATAATCTTCAGCTAATATGCTGTTTAAAGTGACAGCTCTGTTTCTGTGCTAGGTCCTTGTGTATTGCATCACATATTGATTTGTGCTGTATGATCTATCCCAGTTACAGCCCTCCCTAACATGCATGTTGCTGACTCAACTCTCAGTACTTGTGTTGGTATTAGTGTCCATTGTTCTTCGGTGTTTCTCTTAATTTGCCCAGTTTTTGTGGGGGTTGATTCCCATTACCTTTGTACTGTTACTTAAGTATGTATAAGGCATGGAAATTTTACACTTGCATTATCTACGTGTTTGCACACACCACACTTGATTCATTTTAAATATTCACTGCCTTTTTTATGTCGCAATATATCTGACAATGTTACTGAATTTTCTACAGACATTACCACTGAATGCAATGTCCTACTGTATCATGTTTCCATGACCACTAGTATCATACCTCTTAGTCCTTGCATTTGACTCCAGTTTTAGCCTTGTTTCTTTTAATCCCTTGTAATAATGTGTGATCTTAGAAGAAAGGTGGTAAAAATGTATTTGAATTCATACTCTCTCATTTTGTCAACTGCGGTGGCGGTGCTGCGGTAGCGTTGTCGTCTCATAGCAAGACATTGTCCCGTTCGATTCTCAGCTAGAGCGTCTTCTGTGTGCGGGAATACATGAATGGGGCGTGCCTTCGTTGAAGGTTGTGCGTCAGGGCTGGTAACTCGGTACGTAAAAATCCACTACCAATCATTAGCGGACCGGAGTTCCGCTGTGGCGACTCCTAACCGGGAAAAGCCGAAAGACACAAACAGGTTAATAGTACTAAAACTTTTAAAAATATGCCTGATTGTCCATGATTTCTGGATTTGTCCCTCATTATAATTGAGATTATCCATGATTCATTTCAGAGCAGTGGATGGTATTTGTTAGGCTTTACCTGCCTTTCATGTGTTCCAAGTTGCCCTATTCAGTTTTATTCTATTCACACGTACCTGCTACTGAGCATAGGCTTGTTTACTATCCTGTGCATACATTGTCTCCACATCCCTACTGCACCTCAGTGTGAGCACAGGCTTGTGCTCTGTCAGGACCAGGGGCAGCTCGATATATAGGGTTGTTTGGAGTATTGCATATTCAATAAGCAATGCTGCTTGTGGTGTAAAGATGGCCAGTCATGTTAGCTTCAGCTTGACGTGTATGCACTGTTAATGAATCTCTGAGTACGTTTGTAATAAAAGGCACTTCATACAACTGGTAAATAATTGCAATTATTAAGGGTACACATCGCTACTTGTATATAATGAGAAGCATTTTATTTTGGTAAAACAAGCAGAAGATTTTGTGTGTGTGTATGTGTGAATGGATTACCGACAGACCACTTCGACACCGACACGTCAGATCACCGACATTCCCAAACCCGACATTATCCGCGCGGGAAGTAAACACTTGCCCATCTACTTGAACTTTGCCTCTTAACCCCGCGGTAGTGTGTTTTCAGAGTTGGTATTATTATGGGAGGGTCAGTTTTTTTTTCGGGTAGTTTAGTCCGTCGGGATGACCAAGTGTTTACTAACCGCGCGAGTAACGTTGGGTTTGGTAATGTCGGTGATTTGACATGTTGGTGGAACGAGTGTTGGGGAAGTGGTCTGTCTGGAAACTAAAGGTAACCCAATATATGTGTGTGTGTGTATGTGAATAAATATATAACACACACACACATTAATAAGTTACCAATGATAAATGAAACGTTAACACTTTTTTTGGCATTCCAATGGCTATAGTAATTTCAGGAATGGTACTTCCTTGTTATGGCTCCTGCACTTTATGCCAGAGTTAGAGAAAAGGATTCTCTGTCTGAGTTAAAAAATATATAGTGCCAAGTAGGGCTCAGCACTTGTCAAATGCCTGGTTTAAATAAGGCTGTTAATTTTAAGCATGTTCTGAAGTTCAAATAGTTAAGAAAATAGTAATGATGGAGAGTTTAAATAGAATTTAGAGTAAATATGCTTATGAAGTGCTATTCATTTTACACACATTAAACATGTATTTATGTTTTTCTGTCTGGTTCTTTTAAGTCACAGATGTCACAATTCAAAGGTCATATCATTGTCAATGTGAGCTGTAGTGATCTGTCATTATTTCTAATGAAGTCGTCATATTAGAAAAATGAAAGCATGAAACCTTGCTTCACTGGTGATTCATGATTCGTTTATGAATTATAGTTTCTATGTCTCATGGAGCCTTAGGAGACATGTTTATGTGCTGCACATCGTAGTTCAACACCTGGTCTGACTGCATCTAATCAACAGCACCCTTTCTTGATTTTGAATTTAGCAATAACTCTTGTACTGAAACAGAGTATAAATATTGACTTGCTTGGAAAGTCTTACACCTAGAGGTAGTAACTATGGGTCCCCCCCCAGTGAAAAATGTCCTTTGACTTTTTGGTCATTTCATTTGACTAAATTGTTCAGAAAAAAAATTAGACTCAAGATTTGAGTATAACAGCAAGCCAGTTTGTATTTATCTTTTAAGCATTAATTGTGAAGGGCTTACTTTGGTAGCACAGTATGTAGCCGTTCAGTGTGCCATGCAAACTCTGTGAGGATTAGACTTTGTCACTTTCAGTTTGGCAGTTTGTATTGTGCTCTTTCAGCTGTACCATTTGATTGCAATTAGTGCTGACTTGACAAGGTGTGGGTGAAACCATACCCAGTAACAAACTGTTGGAAAGTATAAACTGTGTATGGTTGTCAGTAAGAAGTTTCATGGGCAGACTGTACATTGTTAACATTGTCCTGAACCTGGTTATGAAGTGCTGACTACCTATGGTCAGCATATAGACTATTTCTGTACACCAATAGTCAGTTCCTCCCTAGTTAGATCTGACCACAAACTAATTACCATGGAAATCCACATCTCACCCACACCACCAGCAAAGGTAATCACCATGAAAAACTTCTCCAAAGCTGACTTTGGGCTCCTAAAACAGAAGTGGCTAACTTCACGGCACCCATGCAAATGGAAAATAGGTGCATAACTGACAAATCATACACCAATGCACTGTACAAACATGTACATAAATGCATGGAACTAGCCATACCCAACAGAACCAAGATGCTCTCCGCCAAAAAAGGGAAGCCAATCTGGTGGTCCCCTGACATTAACAAACTCTACAACAGAAAGAAGAAACTGTTGCAGAAAAAGGTGAAGTCCCAAGACTGGAAACACTCTCTTATTAGCCTCAACAAAAAGTTGAGATCCTTCATCAAAACCTGTAAAGCTAGCTATGAAGGCAGAATTCTGGCAGACACTAAAAACAACCACAAAGCCTTCTATAGTTATATCAAGAATCTCCACGGCAATACCCAGATTTGCTCTGAGTTAATGCACAATGGTACCTCCTATACTGAGCCAACAGATATTGCCAACATACTGGCCGACAGATTCAGTGCCAACTTTACTCCCTCCCCCAAAGACCAATCACAATACCGGAAGAATGTCAGGCACCCAGCATTACTGCAGCACAGGTTAAAGCTGCATTGTCCAAGGCCAAGAATACAGCTTCCATGGGATCCGACAATATCTCTGGCTGTGTTCTACATGAGCTACAAAGTGAACTGGAACCACAACTGTGTGCCCTGTTCAATTACAGGCTCACCTCAGGCTTTGTCCCTACAGAATGGCGCACTGCTACAGTCATCCCAATTCATAAAGGGGGAGCGACTACAGATCCTGGGAATTATCACCCCATTAGCCTGACAAGTCTGATATGTAAGGCTATGGAGTGGATCATCATGGACCTAATTAACAAGGAAATATCTCCAAACTCTGGATCCAACGCAATTTGGTTTTGTGAAGGGTAGATCATGCCTTCTCAACTTGGTTGACTTTTTTGAGTCAGTCACCAGAGCTGTGGATGAGGGCAAGGCAGTTCATACAGCCTACCTCAATCTGGCCAAGGCCTTTGATACCATTCCCCACTCAGGAATTATTGATAGACTCACCAAACTAGGCATCAACCCCTATATCACTAGGTGGGTTGCAAATTGGCTCACAGATAGAACCGACAGTGTGAAAGTAGCAGACTCCAAGTCAGACTGCCAACCAGTCACGAATGGAGTCCCACAGGGATCGGTCCTGGGTCCTCTCCTGTTTGGCATCTACTTCTCAGTAGTCCAGGCCAACACAGAGGGACTCTGGCTGACCAAGTTTGCCGATGATTGCAAGCTGGGAGCCATTATTAACTCCCCAAGTGATGTAGACATCCTACAGAAAGGCCTTACTGAGACCAACGACTGGTATCAAAACCATGGCCTTAAGCTTAATGCCAAAAAATGCGTCATCATTCCCTTTGGAAAAAACTCAGTTCCCACTAATTACCACATTGATGGTAGCCCACTGAACATTGAAGACGTTATAAGAGATCTGGGGACACAGGTTGACAGCAACCTCTCCTTCGACCACCACATTGCAACTGTGGTCAGAAAGTCCTTCTATGTGGCGCATCTTATTACTAAGGGTTTTGCATCCAGGAAGAAAGAGGTCATCATCTCTCTCTACTCTTCCCTCATTAGACCAGTCATTGCGTATAATGCCCCATTTGGCATGTACCTGACTAAACACCTTCAACAGCTGGAAAGGCCACAAAAGTACCTCATGAAGAGGATCCTAGGCCTTATACATATGCCCTGCAGGGACAGACCAAAAAAACTCCAGCTTTTCTCTGTCTCATATCATCTATTAAGAGGCAATCTCTGCTTAACATACAAAGCCATGTCTGACCCAGCACTGTTAGAAATGTTACACCTAAAGAAATCCCAATCCCTCCATGCCACATGCTCCAGGGACCTCAATCTCATTACTACAATCAACAGAACATGCTGGAGGGACAGGTTCATAACCTAGAGATTGCCCATGCTCTGGAGTAGACTTCCCATACATGTCAAGCAGAGCACCTCACTGGCCCTTAGGAAATGTTCATAGGTTAGTACTAAGCTAACTGCCCTTGTGAGCCATTTTAGGCTTAGCCAGTTATCCCTTGTGAGACTTAAACCCTGCACCTTGTGTTTGTAAGGCAAGCACCTTAAACATTAGGCCACCCTCCCTCCTAAATTTTCAAGTGAAATCTTGATGAGTGGATGGGAAATAGAAAGTTCACCCCGGGGATCACTTCATTGTCTGTACTTGATAGAGGTACCAGGAACTAATGGCAACATGATGCCAGGGCACTTCTATGGGCTAGGCTTGTAAAGGCTCCAGGGCCTTTGGCCTAGTACACACCTATGAACCTATGAATAGTATAGTTCACAGCAATGAACCTTGTGGTAAGATAATTGGCATTAATAGTTAATGTCTCCGAGATAGTTTAGGCACAATACAGAACTGGCAGTATGTTTATGGTGTCTTCATTGATGCTTGCCACCAAGCTGACATTTTAACTATTTCCTGATATTTTTTTGAGACCGTTGTGACCTTAATGTGTTTGTCTTAGTGCTCCTCACTAAGATGAGGGTAGTACAATTCAATCTTGTATACTGGTAAACCATCATGGCTCGATAACTGAGTTCTGACTCCAGTATTTTTTTGCATAAGCTGTTTGGTTGTTACTGGTCTAGTCATCATTATGCAATGTCTTCTTTAATACCTGATAATGGTTGGTCATGTATAGGGTTACTTGATAATGTGTCTACAATGGCAAACTGTTTTTCAGGCACATGGATTTCTCTGGCATTGAACCTCCATAGTTTCATTACTATTTTTTTTAATTTAACATTTGTTAACTGGGAAAGTCCAACTTGGAACAAAGCCTATTTTCAGTGGAGGCCCAGGGAGAAATGCTCCAGATGCATGTCTTTGTAACGTGGGAGGAAACCGGAGCACCCGGAGGAAACCCACACGAACCCAGGGAGGACATGCAGACTCCGCACAGAAGGCACTCTAGCCAAGAATTGAACCGGAGAACCTCTTGTTGCGAAGAAACAATGCTACTGCTTCACCACTGCGTCATCATTAACAATATTTCACACCTTAGTGCACTTTGTCGGCATTGTATGACTTGATCAATGGAGCTAAAAACCTGCAATCACTTGCACGGAAACAAAACTGCAAGGCATTCTTCTTTGATTTGCAAATATCTCTTGTTCAGTATTGGTTAACATTCTGGGGCAAAAGGCAATGGAACATAATACTTGTTCATTCATTTGGAGTAATGCTGCACCTAGCTGATAGCTACTAGCATTTGCACTCGGTGGTCAATTCATTGACATCACAGTGTTAGCACCTATTGTTAGCATTTCTTTTACTTTATGTAATTCTTGGGCTTGAGCATTTTAGTCAAACAGATAATTTTTATTCTGTGCAACAAGGCCGCTCGACCAAAATGGTTAGCACTTCAGTTATCTTGAACAAAGCACTAGCTTAGAAATGCAGTGCACTGCAGGATAGGTGCACTCTATAAATGGCAATGCCATGCAAAAGTCTTAAAGTGGCACTACCTGTAGTACAACTCACAATATAATCTAATATTCTAGCAGCTTTATTTTACCTATCATCACAAACCCCATTCACACCAAAGTCAGTATATATCATTGAGAAACCTCTGTGTCACATCACAGCCACCGTTCTTACAGAAGTCATTGTGTATCACCTCCAGCAACTTTTCTCTGTACTCACGTAAAATGAGACAGCAAACACATCAGTGTTCTCTCACTGGCTATGTTAAAACTGTATCTAGCTCTATCATGCTGTGTCTTATAAAGGCTATTTGGTACAGCCTCAGAGGTCTATTTTGGAATAGTTCTCTTAAAGGTGAATGCACATGGAGCTCACTTCATGGAAATTTACAACAATTAATACAGTGATTATTAACAAGCTTGGCGCTTTTCTAGAGGCTGTAAAAATTAGGAGAAAGAAGGAAAGAAAGATAGAAAAATATACCGTTAGAAGACTTACTTGCATCACAGCAATTGTAACGCAGTGCTGGGAAATACAAAACACATGCAGAGTGGCTATTTTATTTCTAGAGAACTAAAGGAACAGGAATCAGCAATCTGGACTCATGAATGGAACATGGTAGTGATCTTAACAGGGAGCTAAGACTAGCCAGTTAATGATGATATTCATTAAAGTCAATTGCTTTCACCTGTGAAGATACATTTATAGCAAAACTATCAAGAGGGAGCAGCCAAAATAGTTCTGAATCTAAGGCATACAATTTGTGAATGGAAACCAGAAGCCCTTAATAATTTATCAAGTATAGAAGTAGGAATACGGTTACTGAAATACTAAAATGTCCAGAATGCATTATCATAGTAAAAGATATGTAAATCTTCAGACTATTCCGGATGGAAAAAAAGAAGTGGATACTGAGACAAGAGCTGCAGATTAAAATTACAGGGTGGGTGACAGACATGGAACAAATTTTGGGCAGATGTGACAGTCTGACAAGATACAGGGGTTGTTAAATTTTAAGTAAGGTGTGCAATGAATATAGATAAATGTCAGGAATGGCGAAATAGTTTTCTTTACTAGCATCTTTTTTTATTTATTTAGTTTTTAATTTCTGTATTGTTTAGAGGTTTCTAATACTGTGGCAGAAACAGACCCCATTCCTTAGTCAGAGTACAATTAAAGTCCAAGAAATTAGAATTGCTTCAGTCTTTGATGTTTGCCAGGAGTGCTTTTTTCAGCACCCATAATGCAATTAGAATGGTCTGCTTCTGTAGCTCAGATGGAGTACCTGTATTTGTAGCATATGCTTTACAATTCGTTTTTGTTTGCTCTGCTGCTTTTACTACTATTAGAATTATCAGGGTGCCTTTAGTCTACATTGCCCTAATTCCTGTTAGTGTATCGTGATGTTTCATAACTCTATATCTCTCAGAATGCAGGATAGCTCTCCCGGTACGCAGGGCAATATTGTCACTGGGTGTGGGTATTTTTAATAATGTTACGTTGTCTTTTTTCTTAAACTACAACATCTGTTTATCTCGTTTCTACTTTCTTGACTGTTGATATTTGGATCATTCCATGTGATCCATACTTCTTCATTTTTAGTAATTCTTTGTGTTTAATGTTTCCAGTGCTTCTCAGCCACCTATATATAGTAGCGTTTGTATAATCATCAACATACCCTCAAGTATAAGAATATCACAACCAGCAAAAAGATGTGCAACATTTTCTAGTACAGTAAGAGAAAACCTACATTTGTTTCTATCTTCTCCTTTTTTCTGCAGTGCTTGAATATTAGCATGCATGCAACCCCTTTTCGGCTGCCATTTTTAACTGAAATATTTTGGTTTAAATCCACCTCTTCGTAGCCATTCATGCATTGAATCTTGATCAACCTGTGACTGCTCCTGTAGTTCTCTGTACTTTCCACTATAATTGTGGGCTTCCCTGTTTCATTTCCTTTTCTAAAACCTGAAGGCTATTTCACATTTCAAAATTATAAAAAACATTATTAAAAGGTCACATAGCATCTAGATAAGAAAACAAGTCATAAGCATGTAAGGCTAAAGTTCAAGTGTAGAAAATAGAACATTCTAATCTGGATCCTCAAAACTTTGATGGTTAAGTAGGCAGTACTGCTAATCAAATTGCATGCATTATACAACAACATATCAATACGTGATTTATCCTTGCAGCAGACAATGGCAAGAACTTGCAATAGGAATCAGACAGCCAACCTTTCCTAAACAGTCTAGCACAGATAAGGCACAGGTATTAAGTGGGATATGGCCACAGGTTTAACCAGAAATACACCTTGGCACCTATAGTTATTTCTGAGGGGTTAGGACGAGGAATGGTAAGTCTCCCATCTAGAAACATATAAATGAAGTAAAGAATGATAAAAGTGAATTTGCAAAAAGTGGAATTTTGTTTAAAGAAATAGACGTAAATACACTACTAGTTATCAAGTTAGTGGTTTCAAGTATCAGTGATTTAGTGGGTGTGCTTCCTCTTTAATTACATTTGAAATGCATATATCAAATATGGCATTACTGTTGAGATGCAAATGCTTGAGACCCTAGCATAAATGCCAAAGTTTTCTGTCTGCAGCCTTGTGTTCTTCTATTTCTCAAATCAACAGCATGTAAAAATATATACTGTATACAGTGACTTATTAACTCCTGATAATGGGCTCAAACTAGTCCAAAAGCTGAAGTTGCCATATTGTAAAACCTATGTTTGTATAATATAAAGTTATTGCATCACTGGTAAATATGAACCTTGTCCACGGCCATTAATTTTTGGCAGGCAGCTCACAATTACATTGGCATAAAATAAGAATTATATATATACTGTAGTAATTTAATCTCTGTTATGACATTCTGTTCATTGTGCTACTCAGTCACGTAGAGATGCTTAACTGCACAGAAGGTTAATATAGTACACATTACGTGCTGCAAGAGCATTGACTTGGAAACATTACTGCCACACAACATTTTCAATATTATCAGGAAACAGTGGATTTTGGGAAACATAATTATCTTGGATACCTTCTATCAAGAGTCTTAGGAGATGCTTTGACTTTTTAGTAATGAAGTAACTCAGTTTCCATCAAATAAATAAATAACTATAATGTTTACTTTTATTCAGTAACATTAAAGAGAGAAGAACAGGAACGCAATAAAGACTAACCAGCTCATCTTCAACTTTTGCATCAACATGGAGCAGATGACATAGCTTGTTTAATCCCTCTACCATCCAATATTAATGTTCTAAGCAAAAGTTTTATGAGGGTAGTATTGCTAAACTTTGTGCGCCATGGAGCAGGGTTGGTATGTCAAAGAATCGTGTACAAAGCCTGTTCTGATTCATAATCGTAGCAGCATAATGCAGTAAGATGTTGTACACAGCCTCATGCCATTATCCAGACATTGTACCATGCATGGAGTACACATGCAAATCACCCTCCAAATGTATACCAGTCACAAAAAGTAGTTTTTAGAGTATCTACTGGACTAATTTGGGGTAAACTGTGAGAATTTAGAAATGCACTATAGGAAAGTACTGCCCCTGGCAGTATAACACTACCACTATCCCAACATGTCACCCAGATGGTAGCGATAACTAACATTAAAATTATTAGCATTATTAAAATAAGAACAGCCAAGAAAACTTATTGCATAGTAGGAAAAGCCCTACCTGTGATGGTATCCCTGTATACTTATCCTTCATCCTTCCAGTGATGCTGGTGAGCTTCCATTAATGGGAACTCACACAGTACCAGGTAATTCATTACTTTAAGATATCTGTCAGTCCCAGTGCACTGTTGTGTGTAGGAGTGAAAGATTGTTGTGATTTCATCCCAGGTAAGATGATGGAGCACACAATAACAGTGATAGGCAGCTCAGTAAGCTTTATTACATCTATCTCCATAGTCAACATGACCAAATCATGTAGAGCCATATTTTACACCACTGAGTGGCTAGACCTGCCATGGGGTATAGTCTGTGATCCATGTTGTCCTATCATGAGGACACTGTGCACCACAGTAAATGCCCAAAGTGGTTGGCTATACAACTCTTCCCTTATAAAGCACAATGTAAAGTCTGTGCTCCTGCATTCCATTCATTGGTAAGTTTGAGATGGAAATGCTCAATATGTTTTTCGAAGGTGCAAGGAACCTCATAGAGACACAAAGAGAACATGTAAACTCTGAACAATCATTAACCATAAGTCAGGGTCAAATCTTGTACCTTATGCATGGGAGGCGAAGACCTTAACCATTATGTCAACTGGTGTCTTATATTTACCTGCATAGTAAGGTATTAAATATCTTACAGAGCTGCCTGTCACTGCTGCACTGTGTAGCACTGTCTTGCTATGCAGTACTGTCACACATCCCAAATACAGGAGTGCTTAGCTCCCAGTGGTGTACTGTGTGCTGTCTTGGAATAGCAATTGTACACTGAGGCACACCACCTTGATTAGTGAGTCAGGGTATTAGTTTCTGCCATACAAGATATACTGCATAAGATGGTTCTACTCAACTGTACACTATGTCTATGAATGCAAGAGTGGGCCTCTGTTCTAAAGGAGTAACAAATGCCCAGCCTTCTAAACAAAAAATAACAACAAAGAAGCATTAAACAGTGCCAGCAAACCAATCTTCTAACTGTGTGGGCACAGAACCTCAGCACAGAATGAAAATCAAAAAATGTCTTCTCTCTTTTTTTTGAAATTCTAATAATTTCCCTGTATTTGTCAACCTTGAGAGAGGGAAAGGGGGCTATAATATAATCCGGGTCTATATTGCAAGCGAGAATGCTTAGGTTGTCGAATACGGCATGATCGATGCCTATTAAGCGAACCGCGAGTACACCAAATGCCAGAAACTGCGAAATTCGAAATCCAGATTCGGCATAGTCAGCCCTTCTGCGGTATAGCTCCGTAAGGTAAGTGTGCGATAGTTACAGACCTTAGGGTTAGTGTGCGGGTTAAGGTAAGTGCATAGATAGTAATGTATGTAAGGGTTAGAAGTAGGGTTTTGTTAAGTGTATGTGGGTGGATTATTTATTTTGTTTGGGTATAGCTTATTAAGGTAAATGTGCGAAAGTTATGGACCTTAGGGTTAGGGTGCGGGTTACGGTAAGTGCATAGATAGTAATGTATGTAAGGGTTAGTGTAGGGTTAGAAGTAGGGTTTAGGTTAGTGTATGTATGTGGTTTATTTATTTTGTTTGGGTGGGTAGTATGTAGTGAGCGGTGTAGTGGGAATTATGTTTTATTTTCGTCACTGGATGGAACAGTGTTGGCCAAACAAAACAATTTGGTCATCTGTATTTCTGCGTTTTGAGGTTTCATTGAATTGTGCATTCGCTTAATAGGTGTCGATCATGCTGTATTTGACAACCTAAGCATTCATGCATATAATATAGACCTTAATCTGGGTCTATATTGCAAGCGCGAATGCTTAGGTTGTTGAATACGGCATGATCGACACCTATTAAGCGAACGACGAGTACACCAAATGCCGGAAACCGTGAAATTCAAAATCCTGATTCGGCATAGTAGGCCCTTCTGTGGTATAACTCCATAAGGTAAGTGTGCAATAGGTACGGACCTTAGGGTTAGGGTGCGGGTTAAGGTAAGTGCATAGATAGCAATGTATATAAGGGTTAGAAGTAGGGTTTTGTTAAATGTATTTGTGTGGATTATTTATTTTGTTTAAGTATAGCTTATTAAAACAATGAGTGAGAAGGTCACATCAGTAAAAACAAAAATGAAAACTCCAGCAAAGCTAGAACTTCCACTGAGTGACTTCCCAAACCTCTTGTATCAGAGGCACATGGGATATATGCAAATGAACCTTATGAACATCAGGTGTTTCAGCTCAATGGCAATTCTGAATGCCCATGACTTGTTTTGTCGTTTTAATGGACAATTTCAGGCCAATAAAGCCAAACCCCACTAGCTGTGGATATGCATATTTTGGCCTTGTTATCACCTCATCAGCACAGCACAAGCAGCATCTATATCCCACGCGCCTCTGATACAAGAGGTTTGGGAGGTCACTCAGTGGAAGTTCTAGCTTTGCTGCAGTTTTCATTTTTGTTTTTACTGATTGTTTTTTAAATGACCTTCTCATTCATTGTTTTAGTTTGCTGTTTGGGATATTTTTGCAGTGACCCTAATGATGATGGACATCAGCTGGGTATAACAGCCCTGTGTTTCTAATGCTTAGTCAAACACTCTGTTTGTGCTGTGCTCACGAGGTCATAACAAGGCCGAAATATGGATATCCACAGCTAGTGGGGTTTGGTCTTATTGGCCTGAAATTGTCCATTAAAACTACGAAACAAGTCATGGCATTCAGAATTGCCATTGAGCTGTAACACCTGATGCTCATTAGGTTCATTTGCATCATATATCCCATGTGCCTCTAATACAAGAGGTTTGGGAGGTCACTCAGTGGAAGTTCTAGCTTTGCTAGTATAGCTTGTTAAGGTAAGTGTGCGATAGTTACGAACCTTAGGGTTAGGGTGCGGGTTAAGGTAAGTGCATAGATAGTAATGTACGTAACGGTTAGTGTAGGGTTAGAAGTAGGGTTTTAGGTTAGTGTATGTGTGTGGTTTATTTATTTTGTTTGGGTGGGTAGTATGTAATGAGCGGTGTAGTGGGAAGTATGTTTTATTTTCGTCACTGGGTGGAACGGTATTGGCCAAACAAAACAATTCGGTCATCTGTATTTCCACGTTTTGAGGTTTCAGTGAATTGTGCGTTCGCTTAATAGGTGTCGATCATGCCGTATTCGACAACCTAAGCATTTGCGCATATAATATAGACCCTAGAATCCATCCCTTTGACAGAGGCCTGTTCAGTTACCACATAGTACAGAGTCTAGCTGATCGTGGTTTCTGAGCCCCTTCCTCACTTTGTCCTCCACTACTAACACTCTAACATCAATATATAAGCCATAGCAACAAGTCAGTTATTGCAAGGTTTTTATTCCTTCTGCTTCCACAGTGCGACAAAAGACTATCCAAGCAGCCCAGAAAGTTTAAATGGTGAGTGTAGCAGTTCTTGTGTACATACAGCCTAGTACATTTTGCAGTTTATTCAAAACAACTAACAACCAGTGGTGCTCCTGTGGTAAAAAGATTATATATATTCATACATATTGTATATACCTGCCACATCTTGTGCGCTATTCCATGCTGTGTGAGTTACATGCATAGTATCGGTTTGATTATGTTATTTTATTTTATTTCCTTGAAATGTAGTTGATATGATAGTTTTGGTAATGAATGCTACTCTGGATATTATCCTGGCCATACCATCTTTTTTATTATGTTTTAAATTACATTTGCTGATTAGGCAGATTGCTTTTTTTTAGAATTCTTTTGAGCCCTTTTCTTGTTCCACCAGTTATGTTATAATTTTCAGTGTTGATTTCATATGCTAATTATGCTTAGCCTTTTTTTGTTGTTGTTGTACGAGTCATTTATAGCTCTGCCTGTTAGATTATTATTTACATATTCTGATCATTTAGCTTTACTCATCAGAATGGAATGGTTGCACTGAACGCCATACTTTATCATCTTAATGAAATTAAGTGAATGTTATCTGGAGGCATTGTCTCAGTGCCTGTTTAGAAGAACTCACTCTTCTGACTTCAGATACACCCCGAGATTCATTAAGCTTGCGCCAGGCGCAGGCGTAGCGTAGGTGGTATAACACCAAATATGGCCATCAAGCGATTCAGGTACGATCCAATTCCACGTGCACTACCGGCGTACGCCAGAACTGTGCAGCCCTTGGCTTAGGTATGCTAATCACCCCATGCACAGTGCCGCACCATGCAAATGAAGGTACATAGTGATTCATGAAGTGGTGCAGGTGTAGCGTAAGCCCACGGAAATGTAAACCAAAAAAACACGGTTTACATTTTCCTGAACAGAACATCGGAGCTATGGAAGCGGACCAGACTCATGTATTACAAAATTAACATATGCCAATGGCTAAATACTCAGCCAATGGCATAAGAAAAGATGCACAACACCTAAAAAAACAACATTTAATGTCATGTCCACAGAACGCAAAGTACAACCGCAGGGCATGTGTGCGCAAACTGGAACACAAAGAAAATATATACAAATGTCATAAAATTGCAATGTAATACAAATCAGGATTTCACCATAATACTCAATGGTATGCATGGTACAGCACAGCCAAGCTGCAAGGGTTGCTAAGGGTCTGTGACAGTGTTCGGCGCAGTAACTATGAATTAGTAGTCAATGCCATGCAAATGAGGCAGGTAATACTGAATCGCAAATGTCCCGCTGGATTAAAGATGTACCATATGGCGCAGCGCTATAACACCGAGGAGTGGCTCAGAGGTATACATGACATCAGCACTGGGGTGTGCCACCGTAGCTGTAAGCACATTGGAGCAATGCAAATCTGGCCTGGCCATTGCTAAGCAAAGCTGCAAGACAGGGGTGGGGAGGTAGGTATAGAATCGTTTAGCTGAGAGCACATATGGTGCCCGAAAGCGCATGTGTACGGGGATGAAAACGTGCCTGAAACCCGGTAAGTGGATGCACGCACTGCGAACCATAGCACAAACAGGAAGGTCAGGGGAAGAAAAGAAGGAAATGCCGCAGTAGGGTAATTGGAGTACAACTGAGCAATTAACACCTATTAACTCACAGTGGGCAGTCGACGGCAGCTGACAAGTCTGCTCGCAGAAACCTGCAAAACAGGATAGGGGAGGTGTCGGATTGCAAAGAAAGGAGAACTGTCATAGCAGAGCAAAGCAAACCTACAGTAGACTGGCAATAGAACACATTACGCAAGATAAGCCAGGTCTAGGAAAGTACAAATGAAAGCAGGCTGCTGGATGCATGCCAGAAAATGGTAGGTGAAACATGAAGACATGTAAAGGGAAGGGCAAGAGGTAATCCACGGCAGCCAAATGTAATTCAACACCAAAGGCACCACAAAAGTAGTTCCTGTAGTAAAACACATAAGATATCCTGTAGCTATGATTGTACATACACACCCTATGACATAATCGGTGTTCACAGCACAATAGTATAAAGTGTGAAAGCACCCTACACACACCTATGTATTCCCAAACACTGCACCATAGGTGTAAACACACGGGGAACTTTTAGAATGTACATGTTGGGAGCTGCCATAGCTGTGATTCATCACCATGTGTTAGAGACTGACGGTGTTGTGGAGGATGATGCTGACAACCACCGCAGGCCCTGGAGGAGGAGAAGAGTGTTCAGACCAAGGGTAACCCACCAGGGGCTACATGATCTGGAGATAGTAGAGCGTTACAGGGTGGACAGGGACATCTTACAGCAAATAGGTGAGCTGTGCCGGCCACACCTGAGAACCAGAAACAACAGAGGGGAACCCATCCCAATGGACACAAAGGTATGTGTAAGCTTGTGAATACTAGCCACAGGTACCTTTCAAAGGCCAACTGGAGATATAATGGGGATCTCACAGGCATCAGCATCCAGGGTACAACATCAGTTCCTGGACGCCATGTTACCACATGCCAGTGAGCATATATACTTCCCCCGAACTCAGGAGGAGTTGGCCAGCAATATGCATCACTTCCACCATGTGGCACACTACCCGGAGGTACTGGGTGTGATAGACTGCACGCACATACATATCAAGTCACCACCCGGTGAGCATGGTAGGCGCTACATAAACCACAAGGGATTCCACTCCATCAACTGCCAGGTCATGTGCAATGCCCAGGGCATTATCATGGATGTGTGTGCTGGCAGCCCTGGAAGCTACCATGACTCCCATATCTGGCATGCCTCACAGCTGTATCAGGTATTTGTCAGGGGGGAACATCCCACATGGCCACCTTGTGGGGGATGCTGGCTATGCAATGTAGCCATGGATGATGACTCCCATCAGAAATGCACACACACCCATACAAGAACGCCATAATGAGGCACACGCACAAACCAGAATCATCATAGAGCATGTGTTCGAGATGCTGAAATCATGGTTCCATTGCTTGGACACATCTGGTGGAGCCTTGCAGTACTCTCCAGGCATGTGTGCCCACATCTTCATAGTATGTGCCATGCTACATAATATGATCCTGCGGAAACAGCTGCAGCAGGGACAAAATGGTGAAGGCCCTCATAGCTCACCGCAATTGCCAAGGCCATCACAGGCACAGAGGGATTCAGACCACAAACACCCTGTGCCAGCCCCAGTAGGCAGATGGAGGTATGCCCAATATGCCTACGCCTTGGCAAAGAGGGAACGTATAGCACATACTCTGACAGTGTAGGCCCCTACAGACTGACACACCTCTCCACCTGCACACACAGTAAAATGGATGGCACACACACACGACCACCTGTAAATTGTAATGTATAGGTGGCCTACTGTGTGAATCCTACATAGGCAGCCCTCAAACATTGTACACACAACAGCTATTGTAACAAGGAATGTCAACACCTGAACAGTACATGCGCCTATCAGCATATGTTGGTGCTGTGTGTATAGGTTCCTAGGTACATCGGTAGATACACGCCCGATTGTCAGAGGCCATACACCAAACGAGGCAAACCGTGTCTGCTGTCGCCACAACATCGAGTAATGAACTGTTGCTCAGTGGAGCAGAGGCAATCGCAGGATCATATGTGTGTAAGCACTGTTCTCCACACACTCTGCACGGATTCCCTGCTGTGTTAATGAGGGGCTCCACATAATGTAATCATGGATGTTGTGTCAAGGCATGGGGTGTACCCATGACAGGTATTTGTCACTCCAGCTTGCTCCACCAACAGTTGTTTGAAGGTGTAGCATATTATCGTGTGTGGCTCACTGTGATATACATACCCAATGCTGGAGCACATCCAGTAAACATCACATGGACATACCATTTTTGGACTCATCCATATGTAAACTAAATGAGTTACCCATGTGAGTTCAATATGGAGTAACAGCCATAGTATACTCCACATACAAATTGCCATAACATGTGTACAAATCCCAGATGGCCAAGTGGTAAATGCAGTGACCGTCGTGCATGTTCCCGGTCCCACATCCTGCAAGGGCTGTAACATAATCCCGAAGGCATGAATAATGCATGTCGGATGCAGGTCATCAGAGCATGTTTAGCACACGTTAGTGGGAATATGCGTTGCCCAGTGCTGATAAGCGTCGTTTAAATATGACTATACGGTTATGCGTGAAACAGGGCTAAGCTTCTCTGAATATTGTGCAGATCACGGTCAATGATGTCCAGAACAGGTGAAACCAGCGTTATTCACCCCTGTACTAATAGCGCCTGCTCTGAAGGGTAAAACGACCACTGCCAGGAGTAGAACACGCAATCATTTATACAATCACCTAACACTATGGTAGCCAAGATGTACCTATGGCAGGTGTGTAATGTGACAGGTTCAGACACAAACGTGCGGAGTCCAGGAAACAGTATACACCAAGTACACAATGAAAGTGTATTTTGCCTGTCACTTTCTCTGTCAGATATATAGATATATATATATATATATATATATATATATATATATATATATATATACATATATATATAATACAGATAGAAAGGGTGATAGAGAGATATTTGTTGATATATACGGACTCACCGATATCTGCAAATATATAGATAGGTCAACGACATTCATAAAACCTTGGAGGTACAAATAAATAGGATACCACCAACTATGGAATGTGTCACATACCGACACGCATAACCACGAAACTGAAAGACCGAAAGAACACAGTACCAGAACACTAGAACCGTGAGTAATATTATCACGATATGAAGGGACATTTAGTTACCGCTGCCAGTGTTGCGGTCCACATAGGTACTGTGTTCAACTGTGTTTGTGATTGCCGTAGTCTGTGTATTTGTGTGTTGAGGGTGCCATGTGTGTTTCCGTGTGACTGTAATGTGTGTGTGTGTGTGTGTGTGTGTGTGTGTCTCTGCATCGTGTGCCTGTCAGTGCCAACTCGGAGGTAGATCATTATGATAGGTGTGGTTATAGCTAGCCGTAGGCATACGGTTACCACCTGTCCCACATTAGGAGGGGCAGCCTCTCCCTGGGCAGTTGTGTCCTGACATAAAACATTACAAAGGGCAACTGTCCGAGATTGTAGGACATTATTATGTCCCATATATTATGTAATAGTTGCATTAAATAGTTATGCCTGTATGTAAGAAACGTAAATGTTACATGCAATATGATAAGTAGCCAAAGTCCTATAAAAATAAGTATGCATTGAGGATAAAAGTATGTGCTATCCTGTGTACTGACTGTGGGTATATGTTGGCATGTAAACACCGATGTGTGTCCCGCAAGTGTCCCACAATGGCCATTTGAAAAGGTGGCAACCCATGCCAAAGAGGTTCAGTTACCAACACAACTGCAATGACTGCAAATATCAGGGACAGAAATACACGGGACAGCTGTAATTTAGTAACATTCCTTTACATATCGCTGTAATTCCAGAGGTATGGAAGTATCAACCTCACCTGCATACTATATAGAAACCAATTAACAGCGGCCCAATGTATATGCCCGTAACAAAAGTCTACTAACTGATAGCTCTTTAATTAGGGAAGGAGCCCACACACATATATGGAATATGTAGAAATGCAAGCCCCACAAACCTGTATATGCTACGTACACCCACCTACATCCCCCACACATGAAACTATAGCAATGCAGACTATAATTACAGCACAAACATCCAGTCAGTCAATTATATCTGCAGAAGTGTTAACATACCTTGTGAGAGACACATTTAAAGGTGCCATGTGAAATCGTAGCCGTTGTATAATGGAACAAACGACGATGTTACAGGTTTTGTTTGCAATAGTCCCTTATCAGACGGTTGGGATGACGGGTACACTTACATGTAGAACCACATACTCTAGCCATCACACACAATCCACGGGGGACATGAATCCAAACTATGTGTCTCTACACATAGCAGTTGCAATTACTCACAACAATACAGGCCGTCTCCTAGAAGGTAGGGAAAATGGGCAACGCCCAAGTGGAGAATTCAGTTATACCCCACTGTTGCCGTGTAATTGGCGAATGGAGCAGCTGCACAGCTGATGTGCAAGTAATAAGTCACTCAGGAACACCAATTGGCGGCAGGAAACCACATGTTACAGGTATCGACGTATATAAGGATGACTTGCCAGACATTCAAACCGTATGCTCATACAATAGAACTGTTTAAACAGTGTAAGAGAGATAGTCACAAAAATCCGGAATGATAAGCTATGTAGAGCACTCGGTATGTAAGTGTATGTATAGCCTGTTTTGTATTAATTATGTTAGTGCATGTATAGCCTGTGTTGTATTAATTAAAAGTGTCCGCAATGCATAAAGTGGGGAAAGGTATTATGTACTGATGTTTTGCTGAGCATAGTAACGCTTGTAGAAATTGTGTGTCCTGCAGTGGGCCACAAGGTAAGCATCACAGACACCACAAGGGATGCTACATGAGGGCTTTAAACAGAACAATTCCGTACCACCCGCCGTCAGTGGTAGGGTATGTCCAACAAGTACGTGCCATAGCAGGGGATAGTATATGTCGATATACTGTCACAGTAGGCATGTGTATGGGCATATAACGACAAAGACATGTCTAAGGTGGTCTTGCTGTGCAAGTATGCTTTGCATTATGGGATACTATGTAAAATATGTGTAATGTACAGTATTGTAGGTAGATATGTCAGATATTCTACACAGCATAACAGGCATATCATGCATACCAAAGGTATCGTCTACTGGCATGTACAATATACAGTAACAGGATACATATGGCTTGTATTCACGGGACACTGTAATAGCATGATAGCTAATCTAAATGGAAGAGCTACTCAATTAACCATGCACAAAGGACATGTAATAGCTTCACAGGTTCATAGTGGGGTACTATGCAGTCTGGCATGTCTATGTGTAAGCTCAACTACAGTGTTCACACCAGCGGCACCTCTCTAGGGTAGTGTCCTGTCTGTGAACAGCAGAGCCATGTGTTACCTGCACCTCTGCACAGTACAGCCACTGCAGTGATCCCTGGCGTACATGTGTCTCCCATCCACCAAGTGAGGTATCACATGAACAGTGCTACTGAGTGTCCCTGCGTGATGTACATAGGAATCATGTTCCAAAGCATGGTGAGTGTCTGGTTTGGGTATGTAACCCTCAAGCACATCCCACTCATCATTGCGTGTGTGCACATATCCATGAGCATGTTGCTGACAGTGGCTTTTGCTTATGACGCTTATGTGGAGTATATCCATGAATATTTTATTTATTTATTTATTTATTTTATTACTGGGTGCCTATGTTCCAGCTACAAACCCAGTACAAATAAGTGCGGCCACGTAGAAGGATATCCACGCCACAGTGGCAATATGGTTATCAAAGGAGTGGGTGCAACATACATGTGTACTACGATCATGTACAATGTGACATGTATGTAGGTGACTACCACTTATGTGATAGTCAGTGGCTTTTGCTTATGACGCTTATGTGGAGTATATCCATGAATATTGTTGTGGACATGGGCCCTGTCTGTTCAGCGGAGGTCACCCCTGAGTTTGTAGCATGCAAATGTGTCTGTCATTCTGCCGCATACGTCAACCGTCGGAGCTCAATAAACGTCATGGTGTGTTAATGTTGTGGTATGTAAAGCCGTAGCTGTTGTGTAAGGTACACCCTAAACGGGGTGTTGTACCCTTGAATGTGTGTATTCGTCTGGAGTTCAGAGGTACAATGGGTGCCTATGTTCCAGCTACAAACCCAGTACAGATAAGTGTGGCCACGTAGAAGGATATCCACGCCACAGTGGCAATATGGTTATCAAAGGAGTGGGTGCAACATACATGTGTACTACGATCACGTACAATGTGACATGTATGTAGGTGACTACCACTTATGTGATAGTCAGTGGGTGAATGTGATAGTCAGTGGGTGAATGGTGTAATGTAAAGGGGATGTTCATGCACCTTGTGTCATGCAGCTTGAGGCCATGATATTGATATCAGGTATCCGTCACAGTGACACCCTTATGGAGGGAGTCAGTATCAGCTGGTGGATCAATCATGGCACTTTGTATGCAGTTGTCTGTAAAGCTAGGCAGGGAAAGTCCCTCTATGCTAGCCTGTATCTCAGGGAAGCATATACCGAACATGAGGGGCCCTATGACTGAGGACTGTGGTATGCCAAGTGTAACCGAAATACAGTAGGTACTATGGTATGCTACCCTCATTGTGCGTGTCCTGTCCATGAGCCACTTTGCATAACATCCTGAGACATAGGGGTCGATGTGCTAGTGGATGTGTATGTTGTCAGTACCAGAATGGAGAACGGTGCTGAAAGGCAATGAGAGGACAATGTAGGCTGTGTGGATCCCCTTACCATCATCAACTACCCTGGTAACTGTATTAAAGGAGTCCACCAGGTGTAGAAGCCATGCTCTGGCCCTAACAAGTCCAACATGGGTGCCATCAAAGGACCGGAGCCCACCAATGTCTCTGTGAATGACTTCCATGATGATGTGCCCCATAGCCTTGCAGAACAGTCCAGTCAGGTGTATAGGGCAATAGTCCCCCTTGTGCATTGTGGTGCCACCTGTGTGGAGTGTGATAACTGTTGCTGTGTGCCATTCAGGGGCCACAATGTGTGATACAAGGCTATTACTGAATATGGTGGCCAAGTGGGGAGACATGTCATTCAGAGATTTGTGTAAATCACAGTCTGGGATGTTGGACGGTCACATGGGGACAGTGTTCCAGGCCATATAGAGTGCAGGTTAGTACTGTGTAGGTGTGACCGCAGGGACACCACAATGTTCCTGCATGGATTGTGGCCCTGTAGGGAGTGAGAGGGTGGAATGTTAGCATTGAACCCATCCGCAAGCATGTTGCCAACATCACCTGGTTCTGTAATGTTCCTGAGTAACTGTTGTATGTCAGAGCAGCTGTGGGTATTGCCATTGACTACTGAAATACCTCCATAATGCCTTGTGGTACACCCTGGAATGTTTCGCAGTAATGTTTACGTAGCTAGTTTCGGAGTATGTGATGAGAGATCCTGTAGCCCTACTGAGGCTGACCAGTGAGATACCCCACCCATGGGATTGTACTCCACTTTGCAACAGCCTCCACCTGTTGTTGTACATTATGTCCATGGAACTGGACCCCCAGAGTGGCGTCCGATATCTGGTGGGTACCATCATGGCTCTGTGTGGAATTGCATGATCCATGCAGTCGTGTAAGTGCTAATGAAGTGCACTAGGGTATGTTTCAGCGTTTGTATGTGCATTGTCCATCTGCACGGGTGTCATGATGTTAACTACTGCTGTCATAAGATGTCTGTAGTAGGCGTTGTAGTACTCTTGTACTGTGTATGCCATGAAGGGTGTGGTGCTGGGATGTGGATAACAAGGGTGATTAGCATATGATCGGAATCCACCAATGAGGGGATAACCCCAGGTGTGGAACACCAGTCACATGTTGGTAGTGTCCATGTCAAGGATATTGTTGGTCTTGGAGGTGGTGTGTATGGGTTGATCCAGCCGAGTGGAGGTTATGAATCCTGGACAGTGTTGGCCTAATGTGTCGGTACATGAGTGGCTATCCCAGTTAAGTGTGGGGTAGTGTCAGTCTCACCATCAGTAGTACCTGTCTGAGCCCTACTGTCCAGTACACCAAGAAATGAGGTCTGGTAACTGTGGGGTATGTTGTTGAATCTGTAGCTTGTTACAATGTGTATAGCAGTTCTGGCCACAGTTAGTTGCATGTGGAGCACATCTGATGCATTGTGCTAAGTAACTAGCCAGGATATGGTAACAACATAGTGGAATATGGGAACACCTCAGCCGTGGGTGTGCCGGTCCAGGTTACATGACTGAAAGGTATGGTCTGTGTATAACCAGTCATTGCAGGTGTGCTCTGCAGAGCCTAGAGGCAGGTCCCAGTCACTGCAGAGATATTGAAGTGGTCCATTATAAGGAGTGCCTTGCCTGCGTGCATCAGAGAT
Source organism: Protopterus annectens (assembly GCF_019279795.1). Lineage (NCBI taxonomy): Eukaryota > Metazoa > Chordata > Ceratodontiformes > Protopteridae > Protopterus > Protopterus annectens. The sequence goes on from NC_056733.1 coordinate 1,312,195,596, forward strand.
GAAGATGTCAAGCTTTGCATCACATGACCCCATGTTTTGCTTGCCTGTTCCCGTTCTGGTGGTGAATGTTATGGGAAACTGTGCAAGACAGGCAGTATAGAAGCAGCAAGAGCCTTACATGTTATCTGTACTCCCAGGGCTGACAGGTGCAGGTCATCTGTGCCAAAGCATCGTGTTTTGTTGACCATGTCAGTCAAAGCGGACAAATACCAGATGCCTGTGGAATGACAGCAGAAGCATAGGCAACTGTTGAAGTGACACAGTCAGTCGTTGTACAGTGGTAACAGGTCCAGATGAATGCATAATGCTCCCCAGGGCTTGGTCCATATGTTCAGGGCTACAAGACCGGCGAGCTATTGCATGTCCCTGCACACGTAGTCTGTGAAGTTGCATCTCAGGACAGTCACACTAACATGGAGAATGACAGTCAAATTGTATCTGGTGAGGTGTGGCATGGGTGCATAGGTTATGTTGCAGAACCAGTTACCCGACAGCAAGATGTCAGCGACTATCGCCTTGTGTAGCCTGCTGAGTGGAACATCAGTGTGACTGCCTACAGAGTCACCTATGACAGGTGTGTTGTGTATGTTATAATACTCTATTGGCTGTATGTGATAGGCACACATGAGTCTGTGGGCTATAAGTTATTGTTGTTGTGTTTGGTGATGGGAGCTGCCTTTGGTGCCTACACAGAGTATGGAGAGGTACTGTACAAGCTGTACTCGTATGTGTGGCCTGTGGTGGTGGAGATCTTGTGAGACTATGTGATGAGTGGGGTGTGTTGCAAATATTACTCATCCCCACATGATTGCCAGGTTCAGTCAGGGTTGGTGACAGCATTACCCCTTGCAGGGCTGCATATGTGCATCTCCCACAGGCTGTAGTGTCGTAGGTTGGGAGGTGAGCATTGACTGTGTACATGAGACAATTGCTCTATTGCCACATGTACAACATATTCATCATATAGACAGGCAATAGCACTGGTACGTGACAGTTGGACATGCCTGCATATACAACCATGTCTCACAAGATATGTGAGTTACGTGTGTACAACAGCTGTTGTACTGTAAGCAAGCTGGAAATGTAAGGACAGAAAGTGTACTTGTGAGAAATGGTGTGGAATGTGTGCTATATTAATCGGTAGCTCATGAAATGCTCACAAGTTCTGAACAAGTGCTGAGCATGAAAATACAATACAGATAGGGTGTTGGATGATATCAACCCACAAGTGGTGATGACAGTCATAATTGGTGGCACCGCACTATTACCCTGCTGAGTATGGTATGCAAGTCCATGAACCATTATTAATGTAGATGTTAGCAGTACAGATGTACATGACAATACAGATGTTTGACTACATATACCTTCGTATGTCACAGGAGTGTTCTACCAGTGGCCTGTTGACAGAATCAACACCACAAAAGGTGCCAGAGTGACATGTGCATATCACACCGGTGCCAGCTACAGTAAAACAGGGTTAATGTGTTGCACTCCACCCTCATTGTAGCCCATACCACACAGACAAATGTGAGGCATCTGTGTATGTAAGGATGTGAATGGCCATGACCTATGAGCAATAGCTGTCTCAGTGTTGTGAACAACATACAGAATGGGCTTTGTGGGTGAGGTGTGTGACATATGTGCACATTCTGACAGATGATATCAGCATTGTCACCGCTAGGTGAATATCCCTGTACCCATTAACTACCACCTAGGCTGCAGTCAACATTATGGACACTGTGTAAGGGATGGTGCTGTGCAGTTCACCTTCCTGAGTTGGTGACATCTCCAGGCCCCTTAGGTAGTCATACGAGGTACCCATGTCATGACAGGGTGCCATCCATGAGCATGGAGATCATTGGACAGGCATACACAGCACTCGGGTGACCAATATTGGATCACATATCACCTTTAAGGGGTATTGGCCATGTGTGGGTGGGCGATACCAGCCTTCACAATCCTCACCTCCACTATGCAGCATGCTGTCTACCTTGCATAAAGACATGTGCTACACTATGATGTTGGACATGCTACATGTCCATATCGTGATCTGAAAGGCATACGTCATGGACAGCCACCGTCCTACTACTAGGATCGCCACATGCTGGACAGATCCCTGTGCCATACATGTGACATACTCCTGCCATACCATGCAACCCGTCCATCAAAGCTACACATGTCATCTCTGTCATACATGGTGTGATAACCGCATGGTAGATGTAGTATCACCTGTCTGGATCAGTAATGTGGCACTGATGCACCTCGCGGTGGCAGTATGGCTGTCGGATACAGATAGGAAACCTTGCCTGTACATGCTGTAGTTGATAACCATCCCTGCGAATGACGTCCGACTAGCCATTGTCCCATGTCTATCACATGTGCAACACAGGTGCTCCATGGCAGGATGTTGAACAGCTGTACAGTGCCATGTAGATGTATATGGCAAAACACATGCATGTAAAGGTTTTCATGCGTATGTGTGCATTGTCACTGCTCAAGTCCATTAAGGCAGTGTATGTGTTGATATGTGACATATACACGGCATCAAGGTCAGTAGCATTACCGTGGACACATCCAGGCATGTGCTGATAGGTAAGAACACCAGTGCAGGCAAACAGACATGTCCACATCAAGACAGCATTCACATGAAGTATAAACAATGTAATGAGGTGACACACATATATGGAGATGATATCCAATGCATAACGGATGTTACATGTGTGTGACACAAACATGTCAGTCGTGTCAGTGTCATGATGATCTGCAAAGATAACTGTGCAGATGTACTAGATTCACTAGAAATATATGTGCAGCAGTATCTCTGTACATCTCTGATACTGTGACCTGTCACCATCATTATGTCTTGCAGATAATGCCTCGTACACGCCTGCCAGCATACAGCCGCCTGGAGGATGATGTCCTCATCCCATACCTCCATGAGAACTACGAGGTGTTGTTCAGCCATGTGCCACAGAATGCCCAGCAGTGTGACGACCTGTGGCAGGATCTTTGCAGGAGGGTGAATGATGTGGGTGGCCAAAACCGCACCTACCAGCAGGTGCCCAGACACTACATGGACTTGATATGACATGCGAAACAGCGTGCCACTGCAATCACCAGGGAACAAGGTGGAACAGGTGGTGGGCCACCAACCCAGCCCCCACTCACACACACTGAGGAGCTACTGGTCAGTCTGAGGACACTCTCAGAACAGCATACACAAACACTAGCTGCCATCATGGAGGTGAGTGTCTCCCAACCAATGAGCCTGGAGTTGCCTGGTAAGTCAGGACTGCACATATGACTATTATATCCCATTTAGTTGCATGTGTCACTGTACATTATGTAATGTAACATCATATGCAAGGTATGTTGACACACATGCTGCAGACTACAGTATGCTACCCTGTGTATGCACACATGTGCATACTCTATGCTATTGTACAGGCAAATGTGTTAACATGCACTGTGCACACTGTGGCTGTCATACAGTCATGGATAATGTTCAAACTGCTGTGTCACCCCTATACAGGTACCTCTGGCATGCCGCACAGACATCAGTCTGTTGCAGGCGAGACTGTCATCAGTATCAGGCATGTTAAAGCATAGATTTATTTGCCATGTGGCCAGTTAACACTTGTACACTTGATGTTCGGTCCAGTCACGATATACAGGTCGCATCACCCATCATTCACACTGGCTACCCATGTGCAATATATACAAACGAAATGATACACTGATATGAAACCACAGTATTTGTCATTGCTACATGTGTGGACATATGTACTATACATTGCAACAACATGTGTGGTACGCAAACAGTACCACACAGTGAGCTGTGATATGGGCAGCCCACAGGAGTCACCATTGTGTTATATGCCCCTGCAATGGGTGCACACATTGTGATGCGCCATCTGACATGTCCCAGACATGTAGTGTTCTGGCTGCAATATTGTCACACTATCCCATAACCCATACCCCACATATCAAACATACAACCCGTTGTCTGCATAGCCCTATGGATGGTGACATATCTGACATCTATGGGTGTATGTCATATGTGACAACACAGACATGAGATAGATAGCTATCACACACATTTGGCCAACACATGTGCACACATGGCCATGGGAGATGGCCAGAGACACGTAGCCACACAGTAGATGTGATGTGTATACACCCTGTTGCACATTGTCCACACATGGTCCAATTATAGCCTTAGTTGATTGATTATACAGTTGATGTGGTACACTGGACATCCTAAAAGCCTGTGTACAGCTAGTGGAGGTGTCACTGAAGTCTACCATATAAGATGTGTTGCACATCACGACTGTGTCATAGCATGACAGTAGTCACCTGTACAGCTTCCACAGACATTGACACCACATCAGGCCACAGATACTGTACATTTTGCTTGCTGCTGTAGGACATCACCGTTAGCTGTGCACCTTGTGTGTGTGGTACATCAATGTCATGTGGGACATGGTGAATTGACAAGTCTGCTATGTGTGGACATGGTTGCCAGGCAGCTAAGACTCTGTAGTAGTTGTGTACGGGTGTCATCTGTAGGTCCTCCAGTGACCTGTCACATGACACAGCATGGTTTGGTGTGTATACACCTCAGCATTAATTTAACTGAAGTGGAATTAATTTAACTGAAGTGGAATTTGATTCCAATGAATTGAATGTTTTGAAACTAGGATTCAACTTTGTTCCAACTACTAGAGCCGACTACGGTAAAACCGTAGTCGACATTAAGAAGTATGTCTGGAGATTGAATTTATAGTATTTGTTAAATGACATCTCCTTACCAACCAAAGTCTTAATCAAACCTTCAACATACAATCCCCAGTTGAATTACACTTTAAGATTCTTCGAAGAAATTTGTATACAGGAAACAGAAAAAACTATCAAATGTACCAACAATATTAATAATTTAAGTAATGATCAAAGGAAAGCCTTTTATAATCTACGTAAGAAAAATCAAACATTAAGATTTATGAGAAGTGATATTTTGGTTTTGCATCTACGTTCTTCCTTCCTTGGATATTTATCATTTGTTCTACGTATTGGATTTATTGTTTACTTGTTCTTTCTTTTATTTTTTATCCATGGCTGAGGAGAGCGATGACCAATTGCTTAATTTAAGCATTCATCCCACACCGGGAACTGCAACCACCACGACTATGGAGACCAATGATGTTTTATTGGCAACTTTAATCAATATCCAAAATTCCTTAAACTTTTTGGTAGCGAAGGCTTCAACTGAATCCACAGCGGCGAATGCCTCGAGTCCTACTGGATCATTTAAAGAACTTGACACTGTTATTGAAATTTCTGAAGACCGTATTACTGCAGCACGCACCGAGAAACAAGTTGCCAGCGTCAGGCAACAATTACATCAACATAACGCGCCTGGTGTGAAACCGATGCTGGATTGTTTTAACAATGCGTTCGGAAAGTATTCTGTTTTCTCTTCGATTAACAACAATGAGGAGATAAACAAGAACAGGGACGTTCTGAACAATTTATTGAAAAGGTACCGTTCACTTTATATTGAGAACTGTTACTTTGAACGTTGCATAGAACTGAAAATTGTTCCGAAGGGGCTCAGATTTTTCAAGTGCCCCAACGGAGTTCGTCTCGGTGACCCAATGTTTAAAAATCTAGTCAATTTTTTCAATGATGCGGGACTGTCCTTCTTAAAGCTTTTGTTAGATAATAATCTTATAAAAATGGAGATTTTAAAAGATGATATCAATAAGATTGAGGCACTACTTAAGAACTTATTGACAGAAAATAAAAAACAAGCGGAATTTTTTGAAAAAGTCTCCGAAGAGGTTGAAAGACATTCCAACGAAGTTATTAACAGAAAACATTCCAAATTGTTACGTGACATAGAGTCTTATGAGACCCAAACTGCCTACAACTATTTTGCATCAAGCGGTAAAGAGAAAAATTTTAAATTTTCTGCAGGTCTCGACAACAACAGACGCGGTTACAGCTCTGTTGTCATAGGCAATACACGTGCCACTACTAGTAATAGTGAACCAATATATAAACGGTTCAATGAACCATCTAAGAGTGACACCATTAATACAGAAAATACCGTGTCTGATAATGTTACTGATATTATCAATGCAACGGACGGGTGTTTGAGTTCAGATAAAGATGCACCGGCACTTAATGAAGTCGGTGCGAAAAACAAAGTGGGTAACAACTCTGTTACCACTTCTTCTTCTAATTTTTTTATGAAAAAGACTCCTTTCCAAAAGAAGACAATTCTAACGAGAAGTCGGACATTCCTGGGATCGAGTTCTTCAGGAGAAGAGACTTGAATTTAAACAATAACAACTTTGATATAATTAATTTAACTGAAGTGGAATTTGATTCCAATGAATTGAACGTTTTGAAACTAGGATTCAACTTTGTTCCAACTACTAGAGCCGACTACGGTAAAACCGTAGTCGACATTAAGAAGTATGTCAGGAGATTGAATTTACAGTATTTGTTAAATGACATCTCCTTACCAACCAAAGTCTTAATCAAACCTTCAACATACAATCCCCAGTTGAATTACACTTTAAGATTCTTCGAAGAAATTTGTATACAGGAAATAGAAAAAACTATCAAATGTACCAACAATATTAATAATTTAAGTAATGATCAAAGGAAAGCCTTTTATAATCTACGTAAGAAAAATCAAACATTAAGATTTATGAGAAGTGATATTTTGGTTTTGCATCTACGTTCTTCCTTCCTTGGATATTTATCATTTGTTCTACGTATTGGATTTATTATTTACTTACCTCAGCATCTTGGGTCACAATCCACAGTTATGTCATGGGTATGCATGCAGTTATGGCTATGCAATGTGTACATATTATGCACAGTATAGCAATATAGACGCCTCATGATGCCTTGCAATGGCACAGTGTCTGTACTTCACACTGTATAGCAATGTAGATGGCTCACACTACCCTTCCATGCTCATGCACATTTGCTAAGCATGCATTCTATCTGTAGGGCATACAGACAGCATCGCAATGTGATGCCCATTACGACGCTGTACATGTGTCAGGACACCATTGTGTCAGACATGTATGCATGTTAATGCACACATCAACAGATTACATGTCAAGGTCACGTCAGCCATGTGTACTGTTATCCTGTTCTGGTCCACATGGTGGATCACAGGGATGTATGCATACTACCATGATTGTGTGAACTGCATGACTACTGATAGGACACCTGCTTGCTGTAGTATGCACCCCAGGGAGGTATGCTAACTAACACTATTAATGTCTGAGCTGCATGCCATCTTCTGTATCACATGCATGCTGCATGCCATCTGTCAAATCACATGTATGGTGTGTCTGTGTGTGTCTGTATGCTAACTAACACTATTAATGTCTGAGCTGCATGCCGTCTGCTGTATCACATGCATGCTGCATGCCGTCTGTCAAATCACATGCATGGTGTGTCTGTGTTTGTCTGTGTGTGTGTGTGTGTGTGTGTGTGTGTGTGTGTGTGTGTGTGTGTGTGTGTGTGTGTATGCTAACTAACACTATTAATGTCTGAGCTGCATGCCGTCTGCTGTATCACATGCATGCTGCATGCCGTCTGTCAATTCACATGCATGATGTGTCTGTGTGTGTCTGTATGTATGCTAACTAACACTATTAATGTCTGAGCTGCATGCCGTCTGCTGTATCACATGCATGCTGCATGCCGTCTGTCAAATCACATGCATGGTGTGTCTGTGTGTGTCTGTGTGTGTCTGTGTGTGTGTGTCTGTCACTGTGCATGTCTGTGTGTGTGTGTCTGTCTGTCTGCCACTGTGTGTGTCTGTGTGTGTGTGTCTGTCACTGTGTGTGTGTGTGTGTGTGTGTGTCTATTGTAATTTAAAGTCTTTCTTTGAATTCACAGGTGATGTAGGTGCATTACCCTCCTGCGGTCCATCTGATGTTAGTGTCCCCACAGATACTAGCAGTGATGAACATATGCATGAGGTACAGGCAGGGTTGTCAGGGGCTGAATCTGTGCCAATGGTTGCCGTCCCCAGCTATGCCCCCCTCTTCCCCCACACAGTTCTGCCAACACATACCACATCACCACTGGCCATAGAGGAAGGACAGTCAGCGTCTGTCAGCATGGAAAAGGAACATGTGGTGGCTACAGAAGGTGTGTCTCCACACCATGGTGTCAGTATAATGACTGCAGATGTGCAGCCACAGCCATGCATGCGGCTGGTGCTGCTCGTAGGAGGACCTCTGGCAGACATGCACCTGCAGGACAGAGTGCAGTAGCTGGTATCACCAGATGCATCTTCCAGACTGTAATGGCAGCACAGACACATGCTGAATGGCAGAACAGAGAAGGGCAGAAGCTGCAGAGGGCTGATATCTGCATCCTAAATGACAACATCCAGGCATTGGCAAATGCTCAACAGCAGATTGCTGATGTTCTGGACAGGCGATTGGGTGACATGGTCGGAATCCTTGACCATGGCATGGCAATCCGCAAGCGTGAGCTGTCTGTGCTGGAACATCTGGTAGGAGTGAGGCTTAGGCCACATGGACGTAGGCCAGCTACACCACCTAATGCAGGTCAACGTGAGCGTGCCACCTCACATGCCCGCTGCCATAGTGCCAGTAGCAGTGCAGCTGGTGCTGTGCTGTCCACACCAGGACACAGCAGGCCACGTGGACGTGGCCCTGGATGTTCCCAGTGGGGACATGATTCCAGTGAACATGTGTCGTGGGACAGTAGCCAATCTGTACCTCCGCCTGGTAGTGCCCGTGCAATCCCTGGTAGGCACAGGTGCCGTGGCCGGACACAGTGAGCTGTACAACCTGGTCTGTACAATCTGGAGCTGTCAATAATACCCCTGTGTAGGCCTCACAAAAGGCAGAACTGTGTGCACACATACACGCACACAGCAAACACATCTGTAAGGCACCACAACACCCACATGCATACTGAACAGACATGTCCAATCATATCACTGAACCTTACCCACACACATGATGTCATCCATTGGTGCAGCCTATGCCCCTGGCAAACATTATCACCCTGTGCATATGATGAAGCCTGTGTTGCCTCCCTGTCATCCACACCATCGGTGCAGGGACATGCTCAAATGGTCTGATGCACAGGGTGAACAGAATAGTGAGAGAAGTGTATATTACATTAGTTGTGTAAGAATAGTGAGAGAAGTGTATATTACATTAGTTGTGTAAGAATAGTGAGAGAAGTGTATATTACATTACTTGTGTAAGAATAGTGAGAGAAGTGTATATTACATTAGTTGTGTACTGTTGACATGCACCAAACATTCCACGTTGTACAGGTTTAGCATGCATTGTTATGTGTTCACAGTATGTGTCTCGGTAACAACAGTAACAGCATGTTTGTAATGATGCCCTGGTTCCCTCCTTATTGTCTACTTGCATGTGCCTACAGGTAGCAGTGTTTGCAGTCTCCCATGTGTAACTGTGGAGTACTCACAGGCACGTATGGCATTATCAGCATGCTATACGTAGCCTCAACCTGACTGTTGGAAACGCTAACATACCACAGATGTCCACACACATACTGATCCAGAAGCATGTGGGCAGTTTAATGGGCTACAGTGGCTTGAGACGTGACATCCATACCAGGTCACATCACAGGTATGTTGACATGGTGCAGGGGATGTACACAGCGGTCTGGCCGATGATAACATTAGAGGCCACTTGATAGTATGAGGCCTCACTGGGTAGCAGTAATACACTGCCACATTACAGGAACATGCCCACACTCACGGGGTCAACAACACTATAATGCACACCCCATAGTGTTGAGGTGAGGACCCCTGCCTATGTGGTCATCACCCTCACAGTACTGTGCACCCACACGAAGCGACACAGAGAAAGAACATGTACAGGTAGCCGATACGGCTGAGACCGATGGCTTCAACAGGGTAGTAGACTGCATCACCATGCGGGGTTAGGGATCCTGTGTGTTCTGTATGGTAGCATACACCCTCACTCCATGCACCAGACAGCCATACATACATACACACACACACACACACACACACACACACACACACACTGTGGAGACCACAAATGTCATTCACATACGGATAGCTGATATGTGTGTGATACACACACCACCTCTGCCTACGTCATGCTTTCCACACTGCAGTATGTACAGAGCTCTACAACAGTGTACAGGGGTGTGTAACAATTGGGATGTATTCCCCACCATACGTGGCATATATGGTCACACAAGCAAACACCCATGGCAGTATGGCAGTACTGTGAATGATACACCTGCTAAATGATGATACGTCTGACAGACATGCAGCAGTATTGGCCGCATTATGTGTACCAGCGCTACGTCCTGACAATTGTGCTGCTATATGCACATGGGAGAATGTAAGTGTTACAGGTGTCAAGTGACTTACAGTCAGTAACACCTGACCGCTGTGTAGGTTTTATGTCTTCACCGTCAAGTAACAGTAACATAGCGTACTGTTTGCACATGTAATGGTAGGATGGCGTGTGACACACCTGTGAGCCGTCCCCGGCAAACATCCATCTGCACAGGTGGATCACCACTTTATGTACACACATCCATCCATACCTGATGTACATCCTACCATACTGTCAGTATGTCACCATATACAGGTGTCAATGATGGGGCTGCATTGCAACCGCATGTTGTAGTTGGGCACAGATGAGTTACATACATCAGCTACTGCATATGCTTGGTAGGTGCATGCACACTATAAATTGTACGTGCGTTGGTCCTACATGCCTGTCATGTAGCCATGTTTGTATGCATTGCAATTGGTGGACATGTGTAATGACATACATAACACATGGACTGTTGTATGATATGATGGGTATCATGGGTAACTAGTACAGAGGGAATGTGTCCTTGGTCAACATTGCTACCTCATGTACTGTTAGCATTCAACAGCCATGGACCCACCTTCCATTTGCGTGCATGCGATTGCTGTAGCCACTTCTCTGCATGGAGGACAGCAAAAGCTATGCTATGTGCATATGTGTTGTGTGTGTGGTCCATGCACATATCCACTACGATTACATGTATGTCATATCCAAACATGTGTGTTCTTTGGTGCAGAGCGACAGTCATCTGTCACAGCTGTGTAAGACCCAGAGCCCCTGGTATGTGTAGAGCCGACCTGGTTATGTACAGTGGTATCATTGCAATGCATAACACATGATGGAACCCTGTCAGTACATGTGTAGTCTGCACAGTTGCTGTAGACCTATGTACAGTCCACTAGTCATGAGTCACACGGTGTTGTGGTAATGTATGGCTGTGTATTGCTGGTCCAATGACATATTGATGTCTGAGGGCTACATTGTAGACTGCAGTGTGTACCTCTGTGATCTGCACCTGAGACATCTGTGATGGCTGCTGAATGTGTACTGGTGAGTACATGTGAGTGGCTTTCATGTACATGGGGACAATAACACCATACTGTGCCCTTCCGTGTTTAGAATCCGTGTGCATGCGAGATGGCCCTTTGCAACTAAGTGTGTGAGCATGCCCAGTATGCCATTGTGTAGATGGACACACAGTACATTCCAAACTGTGCCCTTCCATGTTTAGAATCCGTGTGCATGCGAGACGGCCCTTTGCAACTGCTAAGTGTGTGAGCATGCCCAGTACGCCGTTGTGTAGATGGACACACAGTACATTCCAAACTGCGCCCTTCCGTGTTTAGAATCCATGTGCATGCAAGACGGCCCTTTGCAACTGCTAAGTGTGTGAGCATGCCTAGTACGCCGTTGTGTAGATGGACACACAGTACATTCCAAATGGACGTGTGATACTAAGCGTGTGGGCATGCCCAGTGACACCTTGTGTTGGTGATGTGCCTCTGTCTATGGGCATGGCCATTGACATCCTGTATAGCGATGGTGGTCATCCAGGCAACAGATGTCCCTTTTCAATGTCACGATGAATGCCTACATTGAACACACTAGTTGACTGTCTTGAAGGGTGTACTGTCTGTGGCGCATCCCGTATCTATGTAGTGTTGTTGTAGTACTCCGTAGATATTTAGTTGCCCCGATCACACCACTGCTGTGTGTTTGTCTACGTCTGCCTTGGGACAGTAATATGCTTTCAGACTGCTCACTCTCTATACAGTCCCTATCGGCACCCTTGCCTTTGCGGATGATGTCATCCACCTAGAAGTATGCCTCTGGGAGTGCTGTGTTCAGTAATCTCGGTAGCGCATTCTGTAACTGCGTAATGCTGTACTGTGATAAGGTAGTTAGGTGTATGTTCGACTCCCAGCCCTGCCAAGTGTGTGCCTGTGTGTGTGTGTGTGTGTGTGTGTGTGTGTGTGTGTGTGTGTGTGTGTGTGTGTGTGTGTGTGTGTGTGTGTGTGTGTTTCCAGCTGCCTGGGGACAGAGTAATGTTTTAGATGCCTCACACCACATACATTCCCTATCAGCGTCTTTGCCTTTGCGGATGATGTTATTCACCTAGAAGTATGCCTCTGGGAGTGCTGTGTTCAGTAATCTCGGTAGCGCGTTCTGTAACTGCGTAATGCTGTAGTGTGATAAGGTAGTTAGGTGTATGTTCGACTCCCAGCCCTGCCAAGTGTGTGCCTCTATGTGTGTGTGTGTGTGTGTGTGTGTGTGTGTGTGTGTGTGTGTGTTTCCAGCTGCCTGGGGACAAAGTAATGCTTTTAGACGGCTCACACCACATACCTTCCCTATCGGCGTCTTTGCCTTTGCGGATGATGTCATCCACCTAGAAGTATGCCTGTGGGAGTGCAGTGATGCTGGAACTCGGTAGCGCATTCTGTTACTGCATAATGCTGTAGTATGGTAGACTACACAGGTAGATGCTCGATTCCAGGGCATGGCAGGTGTATGTTTGGCAGTTAGAGCGTATGTGTTGGTATCTGTGGGTGGCTAGCTGCAGGATGTGTCCAGTTTGTTTTGTTGCTGACCTATTTAGTGTCCACAGCCCGCATATTCTGCCAAGACACTGGGTTGTCAACACATACAGTCGCCAATAGGTCTGGTGAGTAACTGCCAGCAGCCCTACTCTTACTCTTGCTACGGTCTGACCCATGTGACACAACATAACACATGTGCCTTGATATTAACAACACTACATGATGCAGGTGGCACATGTAGTTTCCTTTCCATTCCTGTCTAATGCATTGCTGTCATGTGGTTCGCTGTTGTGATATAAATGCCATGTCTACATATGTGTGTACATGTATATGTGTGTATGTATATATACATATATGTATGTCCATGTATATATGTCTACAAATAATATATGTGATATATGTAGATGTAGAGGTGGACATAGATGTGAACATATGTCTGGGGACATCAGCACTATTGACTATTTGTGCCGGATGATCTGTACGTTATAACCTGGGATCTATGTATATCTGCCATGGCGTTGTGTTAATGCACATCGTCTGTGGTGTGCAGGGCCATGGGTTGTAGTCGTGTAGACACCGGTTATTTTGTTGCTTGGCAGACCATGGGACATCGAATACGGTGATGGTAAGGCACCTGTTGCCAGTTGTGTGTGGATCTGAGTGACACTGAGCAGTGGTTAATATGTTGGAGGTTCAGTATGGGTCATATAACTATGCATTAAAAGACTATACTATGCAGATGAGGTCGACTATGGTGTACCACATTTATCACCAGGGTGTGCTGCTGGTCCCTGGAGTGTATGTGTGTAGTCAGCTAGGTGCAGGTCTTGCATATAGTTGACAGCATGGGAGGGGGGTCAGGCATACTGTACGTACATTGCAGAACTGTGCCTCGGGACTGCTCCTGCCTTAGCAAACCTAAGCTAGGGGTGTGTCTATACCTGCCTGTTGACGTTGGGAGGGATAACAGCAGTGGTGGGGTAGTCAGGGTGTACAGGCTGCACAAACAGGTGTCGATCAGCACAATCAGCTGATGACATGGCCTGCCCGCACATGAACAGTACATTAATGCGAGAAATCAGCATACACACATTTCGTCCACACTCTACACCACGGGTGTATACCTGCAGGGACATTTCACGACACAGTCCAACCAAATGACATGGGCTGCAGCAGGCAACATATACCAACATATGCAGGAGGCTGGGGCAGTGCGGATGTGTATGCTGCTGAACAACCCTTACTGGGGTGACATAAGACTTTATAGACTGGGGGTGACTTACCAGAGTCTACATGGGCTGGGGATGTTGGAGCACTATGGGGTGGACAGAGACCTCCTACAGCAGCTTGTTGACCTGTGCCTAACACATCAAACAGGCCGAGGAACATCACAGTGGATACCATGGGATGTGTTGGCCTAGGTGTACTAGCCACAGGTACCTCACACAGCACAACTGGGGATATCATGGGTATCTCACAGGCATCTGCATCCAGAGTATTGCAACAGTTCACAGATGCCATGTCAACACATGCTAGTGAGCATGTACAGGTCCTCCACACACATGATTAGTGGACCAGCAATATGAATCTGTTCAACCTCATGGATGAGTACCCTGGGGTACTGGGTGCTGTAGCCTGCACATGTAGCACCACCCGGGGAACAGGGTAGGACCTACAGTCAGTGCATGGGCATACCCTCCTACAGCTAGTCCCTATGCGATGGCCACGGCATGAGATTGAATGTGTGTGCTGTCTGCTCTGGAAGCTGTGATGTGTCCGATATATGGTGTCTGACACAGCTGTAGCACACCAGTGCCTATGTGGACATCCCCTACAGTCTCCTAGTGGGGGATGCTAGGTAAACACTGGTGTAGTGGCTTATAACACCCATCAGCAATGCACACACACCTGAACAGTCACACCATACTGAGGCGGATGCACAGGCAAGACATATACATGTGCATGTGTTTGGGATGCTCGGTTCACAGTTCTGGTATCTGGACACATCTGTTGGGGCTTTGCAGTATTCACAAGCTACATGCATACATGTTGTTATGTTATTTGCTATGCTACACAATGTTATCCGGCAGTAACAGTTGCAGCAGGAACAGCATGGGGCAGGGCCACACAGCCCAACACCACTGCCAAGGCCTGTACAGGCACAGTGTGACTTGGTGAAGGAACTACCTGAGTAGGGCAAAGTCGGCGACAGCCCGTGCACAGTATGACCTGCCCTTGGCAAAGAGGCAACACAAGACATATGCACTGACACAGTAGGTACCCACGGATTTCCACTCTCTGACCAGCACACAGTACAATGGATGCCAAACATGACCGTACCTGTGCTCGGCCATGTATGGGAGGTGCACTGTGTGCATCCGACATAGGCAGCACTCCAGCACCGTCCTCCAGTCCGTAACACAACCAGGGTATGTCTATTGACCTAACAAGTGGCAGTTGTATTAGAATGTGTACTTACCCATTGCTCTGCTATGTATGTGAGCATACAAGTGACTGTGGTGGCCATATGTTAGGGCAGCAGACAGTACACATCCACAGTGGCACCATGACCTCTGTAGCACATACGGGGGTCACAATGGTAGGCTGTAGTACACAGGGTGTCCTAACCCACTGCAGATTATGGGCTGACCATCATGTGTGTCCGTACAGCCCACACACGTTCCATGCAGCTGGACAGATGTGGACCAATACAGACAAATGATATACAATGGCCTATGGATATGCCCATTGACTGACCCCAACCCCCTATGACACACACAGATGACAGCAGGCCAGGCTGTTTGATGTAGGATGTGTAATAAGACGTCCAACACCACTGTGCTGGTAATTAATGCTGGGAACTGACATACCCTGGTATCCCTCCAACCAGCAATTTAGGTAGGTCCACACACTGACATGGAGTACCTGGCAGACCAGTGCAGTAGCGGCAGATGTGTACAACTGCTGGCTGTGCCCCCGTCACACCTACACATGTGAGAGTCATGTGTACCACCCATGGTGCTGTGTAGGACTGTGGTTGTGGTTGCATATCCCCCCATGCTATACAGACATGTAGCAACTGTCAGTGCCACATGACCATTAGCTACCCTGCAGACACAGCATGGCACCTGTCTGTGTAGAACGGAGGGGTCAGCAACACAGTACTAACTATCTAGACATGTGACACATGCAATACAGTTGACCATACTTTGCATGCTCACACACATGATGGTATTGTCAGTCTACAACATGCGTAACAGTCATACTGGGCATGCTCACACACTGAACCACAGGATGGCCAGGCATGCACACACCAGTGGTCTGGACATATCTGCCAGTACATTGCTATACTGTTGGATGTCTGCGCTGTATGTGTTTGCGGTCTATTGTCTGTACATATGCCATGGTCTATTGTTAATTCACATGAGCTATGTGCACAGGGTACTTCTACCATCATGTGTATAGGACGGTTCTTTGTTTGCGGACAGGCCGATGCCTTTGGATACAAACCGGGTAAGGCACAGTCCAGCAGGTGGGAGCTGTTGTGCATGGGTTTGCACAGTGTTAAGCACTGCTGACCTCTGGTCACAGCACCTTATACACGTTTACACTCCACATTTCTTTGACAGGGCACTACTGGCATACTGGTAGACAAACATGCTTACAGCCGCTCGCTCTCCCACATTTCCACTTACATTTGTCACTCACGCTGGGTGTGTGTGATCCCTTGTGATGCGTATTACATCGGACTATATGACTACAGTATCGGGTATGTGTAACCATTTTGCGATGGCAGCCGTTCGACTGTACGGACTCGGTGGCCTGTCCAGTGACGTACTCATATTATATGCGTGTTCCTCATATGATCTGCTCCCATCTGCCTGATACATGGGAACCGATACTCTGCAATGCTGACATGTGACTTGAGTTTGTTAACGCAGCTGTCTGCCGAGTCATGCTACCGCATACCAACTGCACGTTGACCACCTTTCAGATTGCATGACGGGAGACTGTAGGAGTGACACCTTTCCCACTTTGCATGGGACAGTCCCTCATCGCACATCACATGTGACAATACCAGAACTCTCCACCAATTGGGGACACATTTCTGCAGACTCAGGGACAGGTCATGAAAAACAGGGACACTTTTACAAAAGTAGTGCTATTAACTTGACACATTGACAGAATCAGAACATATGACATAATACACATATTCTGAAGTAATAGTTGATTATAACTCTTACTTATTGTCATTAGTCAGTAAGTGTAGTTCACCACCTTTCCTTCAGCAGCCACTACATTTAGGAGGGATTAAGAAGGACACAGTTAGACTTTCAGTCAAACTCAGGGACGTACCTGACATTCAGGGACAATTGAGTGGTATGGACAATACTCTAGCCATTGCAAATGTCCTGATTAGGGGACGTTCTCATGTTGTAGGTGTCTGTACTGGTTGCTTGTTACAGGTCTTGTATACCTGACACGTCGATATGTCATATGTAGTAGCATAAGCAACTATACTGCTGATAGACTACGCTTTGATTTGCTCCGATATGTATATTTCTGTACTATGCATGGCTGTAAGTATGTTCTGCCCTGGTACATCTGACAGTTCTACAGAGCAGGTTCCACTTTGGCCGTTCAGACTGGTAGCGGCCATATAGACCCTATATGTAGAACTATCACATGTGTCAAGGCAACACATACCCACAGCATACCTCTCAACTGTCCCTGATTTTCAGGGCCATCTCTGATTTTGACACAAATTTTGACTCTGTCCCTCTTAATCCCTCCTAAAATTAGTGACGTTTAGAGGACAGGTGGTGAATTACACTTCATGAATAATGACAATAATTAAGAGTTACAAACTTCTTTTACTTCAGAAAATGTGTATCAGTTCATATGCTCTGATTCTGTCAATCTTTCCAGTTAATAGCCCTAATATTTTAAATGTGTCCCTGACTGTCCTTGTGTTTTCTTGACTTGTCCGTGATTCTGTTGAAATTTGTCCCCAATTGGTTGAGAGGTCTGACCCACAGCCAGTAGTACACGGACGACCTCCACGGTTTGCATACGTTAAGGTTATTCATGTAGCATTATAATTGATAATACTGCTTCCTATTACAAGTAGCTGTTACTGATACAACAAATTGATGTCTGACACCACTACACACACTATATAGCCTCCATTCCCAAACTCACAGGCCAAGACCTCTCAACCAATTGGGGACAAATTTCAACAGAATCAGGGACAAGCCAAGAAAAAATCAGGGACAATCAGGGGCACTTTTAAAATATTAGTGCTATTAACTTGAAACATTGACAGAATCAGAGCATATGAATTAATACACATTTTATGAAGTAAAAGAAGTTTATAACTCTTAATTATTGTCATTATTCATTAAGTGTAATTCACCACCTTTCCTCCAAATGTCACTAGTTTTAGGATGGATTAAGATGGACAGAATTAACATTTGAGTCAAAATCAGGGACGTCCCTGAAAATCAGGGACAGTTGAGAGGTATGCACAGGCCATGTGCCATAACTGTCATTTTGCAATACACAACTGCCCAGACGGGTGTGTCCCTCGCAGGCGTACAGGTGTTTAACCTCTTCTATTAAGCTATCATCTACCTGAGGTGGTCAGCAACTTATGCACTTTCCGTCAGTAGCAGAACTCACACACCAATGGATGTGAATGAACACTGTATCAGGAACAATGCATAACACCCTGCGGGACACATTTACGCAATTGGTTCTATTAACCAGACACATTCATAGTCACAGAACATATGTATTCATTCACGTTTGTTGAGGTACATGCCGCTTATGACTCATACATGTTGTCATCTGTCATTACCTGTATTCTGCCACCTTTTCACCTAATATCAGTAGTTCTGGCAGTGTTTAGTTGGACTTTGTTACATTCTGATACATAACTATGGACGTCCATGCTAATCGGGTACACGGCACTGTGTAGGTCTCTATGTATTCCCCAATGGTTTACAAACTATCCGGTAGATGTGCTCTTCAGGTTTGGGAGGTGTAGGCGTATGCTATGCCCACATAGGAATATTAATGACTTCCACTG